>NC_056737.1:1635333517-1635367163 GCF_019279795.1 Protopterus annectens
TGGGTTTTATTATTTGCTCCATTTCCTGTAGGCAACTGTGTGGTGTGCCATACACAGGTGTTGGACGGATGTTGATGGGTTTAATGTTGTACAACGTTCAATCACCATATGAGGTTGACTCAGGCGTATGGTCAAACAAGAAAGATGTCTAGCACGGGTCAGGAATGCTATTTTCTCTTGCAGCAAAATTATCGCAACTGCATGAGGCACTCTCACAGTGAGAGGGTGGAATAATACCATTGATGCCGAGGCCAGTACTGCCATGGCTGCTGTAACAACTGCCTGTACACAATGTGGCAATGACCATGCCACTGGGTCCAACTGCGATGAGTAGTAAGCTATGGGGCGTTGCTTACTTCCATGCTGTTGCGTCAAGACTGACGTCATATATCCCTGCTTACAATCTACAGTCTGAAAACATCTGTTATGATTATTCGGGAGACCTAAAACAGATGTTGAAACTATCAATCGTTTTAGTCTGCAGAAAGCTGTTTCTGCTACTGGTATCCAGTGTAGTATATCTTGTGCTGCCATAGGTGTATTAAAGATTAAAGCAGACAATAGAGCCGATTCAAAAGCATAGTTTGGTAACCAGCTTCGACAAAAGTTAGTCGGCCCAGGAAGGACATCATTCCCTTCTTGGTAGTTGGCTACAGTGCTTGTGAAATTGCTGCCTTCCTATCGTCATCTAATGTTCTATCCTCCTTGGATACCACATATCCCAGGTACTTGACCTGTATTCTCCGAGGTTGCAATTTATGCTTGTTTAATTTATGTCCCTGTTCTGCTGAATATTTAAATAATGCTATTGTATCTTCCCTACATTGCTGCTGGGTAGGGGCCGCAAGCAGGATATCATCCACATAAAGTAGAACATGACTGCCCCCGGGTGGAGTAAACCCCGGCATGTTGCTAGCCATCTCCTGTGCGAATATCGTTGGACTTTCACAGTATCCCTGCGATAGCTGGGTATGGCTGTATCTGTTACCCTGAATGTAAATGCAAAACAATACGGACTATCTGGATGTATAGGTATTGAAAAGGAAGCATAGCTTATATATACCACGGTAAGATACTTCTGGTGCGGGTTCATAGCATTCAATATAGTGTGTGGGTCTGGCACCATCAGTACCCTAGGTATTATTGCATGATTTACAGCTTGTAAATCCTGTACCATCCGCCATTCCCCATTTGCTTTTCTATCAGGGGATACAGGGGTATTGCATGGTGAATAGTGATTACTTTGTGGATGGGGAATTCCCTCTGTGACTTTCCGGATATCTTCCGGTGTCCACGGTCTATACACTAAGGGAGTTGGGTCTTGGCCTTCCTGTCCTGCCTGAGGGTTCGGTACTTCAATTAATTGACAGATTTCCTCACTCTGTTCTAGTGACTCTCTTCTTAGTTGAGTGTCCCTAGGTATTTTACGTGTTCGGGATGTGGTTTCAATAGCTTCTCTTACAATTGGTCGTTGTGATACCTCTCTTGCCCCAGGACAACGGGGGGGGGACTGGCCTGCCCTCCCGCTTCATATCCTGGATGTGGTATCGGAGGGGTGGAGGGGGCCGCCGCTACTACTGTATTATTATCTTCTTTGTTCACGATGATGCTTTCGCATTTTTAGTCTTCTGTTCCCTTCGTTCACTACCTCAATCCACCTATGTGCTTGAGGGATACCCAATTGTCGCTGTTTTTTAGCCTGCACATCTTAGGGTTGCCACCTTTTCAAATGCCCAAAGTGGGACATTTGTGGTAGGAACGTCGGATTTTGCAGGGCAAGACATACCCAGGGCCAGTACAAAGGACAGAAATTTTCTTTTTGCCAGAATAGCAACTTATTCTTGTAGCATTTGAGTTGCTTATTCTGTTTATTATAATATTTTGGTGTTTCAGATACAAAATAACTGTTTTATGCTACTATTAAAGAAAATATAGGAAATATATTTGTCCTAAGATATCAGGACATTTGCCATTTGTTCAGTTTGTTTGCAGGACACAACTGGCCAAAGAGGGACTGTCCCTCGCAAAGTGGGATAGGTGGTAACCCTAGAACATCTGCGTCACATTTTAAGTGATTCCAATGTTTCACTAATGATATTTTGTGTAATATACCATCAATGTCATATTTATTAACCCATCTTGCAGAATATCTCACATTATGTGCTCTCTGCAATTGCATATACTTCACATCACCCGTCAAACGCGGATCTCACGATCTCTTAGTGCACTAATCTCCCATGTCTTCTAAATGACTGTTACGTAACCCTTCTCTCGTACCACGTGGTATCTCCTTCCCTGTATCCACTGTAGTGTCTACAATGACTATTTACTCTACTCTGTGTTCCCCTGATCTATGTCCAAATGTAAAACTACTTGGATTGGTCTTCAACCTGCTATCACAACTGTTAACAGAAACACAATGTAGCCTGGTCCCTGATCTACAACAGAGACAAAGAGGCAAACTCTCCTTACCTGAGCCTCCCGTTTATGACTGCACGTTTTCTTCTTGGGATCCAGTTTTCCACTTTTCAGCCACAGATCAGACAGTGGACAGCCTCTTTACACACAACAATTCAGTCGGAGGTCTTTTCACTCAAGAAGAACCATTTAGGCAACTTCTCCTGCGCAGATATCTAACCACCCATGCACTCTGACCTGTAGATTACCAAGGGAATTCCAGCTAAGAAGGACCACAATGTCAAATAAGTTGTTGAAACCAGACTGTAGAAATCAGTAGGCTTTTCTAAATGACAGTCAATAACACAGGAAGCTCAGGTTTACAACGTTTTAGTAGTGTACACCGGGAGGCAAAAAACTATACAGTACAAGTATAAGAGTTTTGTCTGACTCTATACAGGAAGCAATTTGTTTATATAGTGTTTACAATCAGCTTTTGCCCACCTAACTGACGTGGTCAGTCACAGGGCATTTCCATCACTATGGTCCACAATATTCTATTCATACGAGGGTGCTGAGGTAATGCTTTTAAAATGTTTTCCCATGAGAATAACACAGCCTTGCAAGGCACCTGGTCAATTACAGTGTCCTTCTGTAATTGTTGCTCTTTCAAGGACCCTGGACTGTTCCAATACAATAGTCAGTTCATTTCTTAATACGTTCCTTTGTCTCTCTGGTAAGGAGTTGTACTCTATCTTCGATAGAGCTCACAAGGCCATCCTCCTCAGTGGAAGGGAGGAAGATATACATGTACATACATTTATTTTTCTGTAACCCAGCAGATAATTAATGCTGAGAGACATAAGCCTGCTGAACTGGTTACTGCCAGGGTCAGAGTTCGATCACACTGCAGCTAAGCCACCAATTACATGCATGATCATTTCTACTGCCATATTGTACAGTACAATTCAATGCATTATATAGTATTTTGCTTCTAAACTGGCACTTCATATGTGTTTCTATATATATTTTCTAACAACATCCATCCAGCCATATGCATGTTGTTCCATCCTTTACCTTGGTCAGGTGTTTGGCCGTCCGCAACGCTACTCGCCACACGTGATGTCCCACGTTCCCCTTCTGTGCCTGTGGCACCCTGTTGGGACGCCCTGTGTGGTAGGCACATGTTCCGCTATATGTGTTTGACTTGTCTGCATAGCTAATCATCGGTGCGGTGGTTCAACATCCCGACTTGTCCACATGTGTACAGTTATGTGCACCGTGGCGTGCAAGCCTATAGGGTTTGGACAGGTCCATACCACATGCGGATGTACACATTCTGCCGACACATTCACATGCAGCCATTTGCATATCTGTACCTGAGGTGGGTTGGTGACATGTGGGGTACATATTTGCCCGCGTGGCACTGCCTACAACGATACTTCTTACCACATTTCAGGTATGCCCATTGTGTGTAGGTGTGTAGCTGCGCAAGGCTGCTAGCTGGGTTGGGTGCACGGTCGTACATGGGTGGGAGTTACATGCTATAATGGGGCTATTGTGTATTACATTTGCATGCATGGGTTCTGCTTCTGGATATTACGCTTAGACATACGCCGTCCTGTGTATGCGATTTAACACGTTGCTGGGTGTGGTACATGTTGCTATGCACATGTTTGCCTGTGTTTAGGGTATCTTGGTTCCTTCCTGTTGTTATGTCGACACAGCTACCTGGCTGTGTACTCTCACTACTGCTTGTGACCATTATGGTTGCCACCTTTTCCAATGCCCATAGTGGGACATCTTTTGTGGAAACATCGGATTTTGCAGGACAACACATACCCACAGCAAGTAGAGATGACAGAACTTCACTTTTTTGCCATAATATACGCTTATTCTCGTAGAATTTGGGTTCCTTATTCTTTTTCTTATGCCATGTATGTGTTTCATATACAAAATATATGTTTTATGCTACTATTAGAGGTATATTGAGGGAATATTTTTGTCCGGAAATCTCAGGTCATTTGCCATTTTTCGATTTTTGGCAGGACACAACTGTCAAATGAGGGACTGTCCATAGCAAAGTGGGACAGTTGGTAACCCTGGTGACCATGCCCATGTCGCTACTAGGGTTGCCACCTTTTCAAATGGCCAAGGTGGGACATTTTCGGGACTCACATCAGATTTTACAGGCCGACACATACCCACGGTCAGTACAAAGCATAGAACTTAACTTGTTTGCCTAAATAAAAGCTTATTCTTGTAGCAGTTTAGTTGCTTATTCTGTTTCTTGTGACATTTAGGTATTTTAGTTACGGAAATAACTATTTTAGGCAAGTATTACATAAAATATGGGACATAATTATGTCCTACAATCTTAGGACATTTGCCGTTTTTAATATTTTTTATCGGGACACAACTGCCCATAGAGGGACTGCCCCTCGCAAAGTGGGACAGGTGGTAACCTTAGTCGCTACTCATATGTCGGTGCGGCGCTCTGACATGCTGCGGTACACCTTCTCTGGGTATGCCCACTGACAGTGCATTGCGGGACGAACACGGTATTACGCGTACCCTTTGTTCCTTGGACGGTACACTTAGGGCTTCGTGGGTTGTGTTTGCTTCTCCGCTTTGTTGGGACGGGTACTATGTTGCATACTCTGCGTGCGTTTCATTCTGCACGGGCCCTGGCTGGTGCCATTACTATTATGGGCGTACTGTGGCAGTCAGCACTTTAGGTTGCTCATCGCCTGCCGGCTTAGCCATGCCTCCGGACGCATCCTACTTGGGCTCGCTCACATACACTACGCACGTGTCTGTGGTTGCGGCGCGCACTCATTACTATGCATATGGCGCTACTACGCCGACTATTCACTGCACCGCCGGCGCAGGCCTTACACCGGCCTTGCGCCGAGCTTCATGAATCCCGGGGACAGTAAATGCTTTAAACAGGTTAGCGCACTTGAGTGGGCAGCCTTAACAGTTAAATCAAACAACAAACAATGGCTTAAATGTGCAGGTAATCAATAAATGCAATATCAAGCTTATTTAGGTATTAAAGCAGTTAAAAACCTGCTTTTAGGTGAGAAAAATGCAGTTGCTAATGTAAAGGTAGCAAGGAAATACTTAATCAGGTAGCAATCACTCTTTTTCATCTCTCTGCTGCAAGCACCTCTCTGCAGGAACATGAGGAGCTTGGCTGAGTTGCACCAAGCACAAAAACCATGACAAAGCGGGTTTTAAAGCAGGGGACTTGAAAAGGCTAAGAAATAGCCCAAAACGGCCAATAAACAACTAGTTACTGGGCTGAGACTACTCCTCCAGGGACAGATAGGCTGCTCAAAGCTCCCCACTCTCACTGGTGAACAGAGAAGCTTCCTCCTATTCAAGTAAGGATATGGGCAACTCAGGAACTTGTACTGAAGTCTGGAATACAGCAAAACCTGAATTCAGGACTATTCTAGCACAGTAAAGGCGGGAAACAAAGATATTTTTTTTTTGTTTGTTTTTTTCTTCTTTTTTTAGGACAGTGTCAGAGGCAGAAAAACACAGTAAATGCTTTGCACAGACTAGTGCACTTGAGTGGGCAGCCTTAACAGTTAAATCAAACAACAAACAATGGCTTAAAAGTGCAGGTAAGCCATGAATGCATAACAAGCTTTATTTAGTAAGCAAAGCAATCACAAACTCACTTTTGCAAGAAAAAAAATAAAAGGTAGCAAAAAAAAAGCAAAAGAAAAACTAAGTCACTCTTTTTTCTTCTCTTTTTCATCTCTGCTGCTAGCACCACACTGCAGGACCATGGGGAGTCACAAGAGTCAACAAAACACAAACAAATGACAAGCAGGCTGGTAATGTTAAGGTAGAAATAAAGAGATAGTAGCCCAATAAATAAACTACTACTTACTCTTTTGGCTTGGGCTGCAACCACTCCTCCTCTGACAGATAGGCTGCTCTATCCACTCTCACTGTTGAATAGAGAAGCTTCCTCCTATATAAATAAGGATATGGGCAACAGAGGAACTTGTACTGAAGTCTGGAATACAGCAAAACCTGAATTCAGGACTATTCTAACAAAGTAAAGGCGGGAAACAAAGATATATATATATTTCTTTTTTTAGGACAGTATCAGAGCCAGAAAAACACAGTAAATGCTTTGCACAGGCAAGTGCACTTGAGTGGGCAGCGTTAACAGTTAAATCAAACAACAAACAATGGCTTAAAAGTGCATGTAAGCAATAAATGCAATAACAAGCTTATTTAGGTATTAAAGCAGTCACAAACTCACTTTTAGGCCAGAAAAAGGCAGTTGCTAAATGTAAAGGTAGTAAAGAAATACTTAATCAGGTAGCAGTCACTCATTTTTGCCTCTCTACTGCTAGCACCACTCTACATGACCACGAGGAGCTTGGCTGAGTTGGAACAAGTGCAAAAACCTCGCCAAAGCGTGTTTTAAAGTAGGGGATTTGAAAGAGATAGGAAATAGCCCAAAACGTCCAATAAACAACTAGTTACTGGGCTGAGACCACTCCTCCAGGGACAGATAGGCTGCTCAAAGCTCCCCATTCTCACTGGTGATCAGAAAAGCTTCCTCCTGTCCAGGTAAGGATATGGGCAAGACAGGAACTTGTACTGAAGTCTGGAATACAACAAAACCTGAATTCAGGACTATTCTAGCACAGTAAAGGCGGGAAACAAATATATATTTTTTTGTTTTTTTTTCTTTTTTTAGGAAAGTGTCAGAGGCTGGAAAACACAGTAAATGCTTTGCACAGGCTAGCGCAGCTGAGTGGGCAGCCTTTACAGTTAAATCAAACAAAAAATAATGGCTTAAAAGTGGAGGTAAGCAATAAATACAATAACAAGCTTATTTAGGTATTAAAGCAGTCACAAACTCGCTTTTAGGTGAGAAAAATGCAGTTGCTAATGTAAAGGTAGAAACGAAATACTTAATCAGGTAGCAGTCACTCTTTTTCATCTCTCTGCTGCTAGCACCACACTGTAGGACGACGAGGAGCTTGGCTCAGTTGGAACAAGTGTAAATGCTGCGCCAAAGTGGGTTTTAAAGCAGGGAACTTGAAAGAGCTAGGAAATAGCCCAAAGCGGCCTATAAACAACTAGTTACTGGGGTGAGACCACTCCTCCAGGGACAGATAGGCTGCTCAAAGCTCCCCACTCTCACTGGTGAACACTGAAGCTTCCAACAATCCAAGTAAGGATATGGGCAACACAGGAACTTGTACTGAAGTCCGGAATACAGCAAAACATGAATTCAGGACTATTCTAGCACAGTAAAGGTGGGAAACAAAGATATTTTTTTTTTTTTTTTTTTTTTTTAGGACAGTATCAGAAGCAGAAAAACACTGTAAATGCTTTGCACGGGCTAGTGCACTTGAGTGGGGAGTCTTAACAGTTAAATCAAACAACAAACAATGGCTTAAAAGTGCAGGTAAGCAATAAATGTAATAACAAGGTTATTTAGCTATTAAAGCAGTCACAAACTTGCTTTTAGGTGAGAAACATGCAGTCGCTAATGTAAAGGTTGCAAAGAAATACTTAATCAGGTAGCAGTCACTCTTTTTCATCTCTCTGCTGCAAGCACCACTCTGCAGGACCACGAGAAGCTTGGCTGAGTCGCAACAAGCACAAAAACCATGACAAGGCAGGTTTTAAAGCAGGGGACTTGAAAAGGCTAGGAAATAGCCCAAAACAGGCAATAAACAACTAGTTACCGGGCTGAGACCACTCTTCCAGGGAAAGATAGGCTGCTCAATGCTCCCTCTCTCACTGGTGAACAGAGAAGCTTCCTCCTATCCAAGTAAGGATATGGGCAACACAGGAACTTGTACTGAAGTCTGGAATACAGCAAACCTGAATTCAGGACTATTCTAGCACAGTAAATATGGGAAACTAAAATATATATTTTTATTTATTTATTTATTTTTTTTTTTTGGACAGTATCAGAGGCAGAAAAACACAGTAAATGCTTTGCACAGGCTAGCACACTTGTGTGGGCAGCCTTAACAGTTAAATCAAACAACAAACAATGGCTTATAAGTTCAGGTAAGCAATAAATACAATAACAAGCTTATGTAGGTATTAAAGCAGTCACAAATCCACTTTTAGGTGAGAAAAATGCAGTTGCTAATGTAAAGGTTGCAAAGAAATACTTAATCAGGTAGCAGTCACTCATTTTCATCTCTCTGCTGCTAGCACTGCTCTGCAGGACCACAAGGAGCTTGGCTGAGTCGGAACAAGCTCAAAAACCACACCAAAGCGGGTTTTAAAGCAATGGACTTGAAAGAGACAGTTAATAGCCCAAAACAGCCAATAAAAACTAGTTACTGGGCTGAGACCACTCCTCCAGGAACAGATAGGCTGCTCAAAGCTCCCCACTCTCACTGGTTAACAGAGAAGCTTCCTCCTATCCAAGTAAGGATATCAGCAACACAGGAACTAGTACTGAAGTCTGGAATACAGAAAAACCTGAATTCAGGACTATTCTATCACAGTAATGGCGGGAAACAAAGATATATTTTTTTTTGGGTTTTTTTTGTTTTTTTTAGGACAGTATCAGAGGCAGAAAAACACCGTAAATGCTTTGCAAAGGCTAACACACTTGAGTGGGCAGCCTTAACAGTTAAATCAAACAACAAACAATGGCTTAAAAGTGCAGGTAAGCAATAAATGCAATAACAAGCTTATTTAGGTATTAAAGAAGTCACAAACCCGCTTTTAGGCGAGAAAAATGCAGTTGCTAATGTAAAGGTATCAAACAAATACTTAATAAGGTAGCAGTCACTCTTTTTCATCTCTCTGCTGCTAGCACCACTCTGCAGGACCACGAGGAGCTTGGCTGAGTCGGAACAAGTGCAAAAACCTCGCCAAAGTGGGTTATAAAGCAGGGGACTTGAAAGAGCTAGGAAACAGCCCACAACGGCCAATAAACAACTAGTTACTGGGCTGAGACCACTCCTCCAGGGACAGCTAGACTGCTCAAAGCTCCCCACTCTCACTGGTGAACAGAAAAGCTTCCTCCTATCCAAGTAAGGAAATGGGCAAGACAGGAACTTGTAATGAAGTCCGGAATACAGCATATAGCACGGTAAAGCGGGAAACAAAGATACATTTTTTTTTTGTTTTTTTTTTTCTTTTTTTCAGGACAGCATCAGAGGCATAAAAACACATTAAATGCTTTGCACAGACTAGTGCACTTGAGTGGGCACAGTTAAATCAAACAAAAAACAATGGTTTAAAAGGGCAGTTAAGCAATAAATACAATAAAAAGCTTATTTAGGTATTAAAGCAGTCACATACCAGCTTTTAGGTGAGAAAAATGCAGTTGCTAATGTAAAGATAGAAAAGAAATACTTAATCAGGTAGCAGTTACTCTTTTTCATCTCTCTACTGCTAGCACCGCACTGTAGGACCATGAGGAGCTTGGCTGAGTTGGAAAATGTGTAAAAGCCATGCCAAAGTGGGTTTTAAAGCAGGGGACTTGAAAGAGCTAGGAAATAGCCCAAAGCGGCCAATAAACAACTAGTTACTGGGGTGAGACCACTCCTCAATGGACACATAGGCTGCTCAAAGCTCCTCACTCTCACTGGTGAACAGTGAAGCTTCCAGCAATCCAAGTAAGGATATGGGCAACACAGGAACTTGTACTGAAGTCTGGAATACAGCAAAACCTGAATTCAGACTATTCTAGCACATTAAAGGCGGGAAACAAAGATATATTTTTTTGCCTTTTTTTTCTTTTTTTAGGACAGTATCATAGGCAGAAAAACACCGTAAATGTTTTGCACAGGCTAGCCCACTTGTGTGGGGAGCCTTAACAGTTAAATCAAAGAACAAACAATGGCTTAAAAGTGCAGGTAAGCAATAAATGCAATAACAAGCTTATTTAGGTATTAAAGCAGTCACAAACTTGCTTTTAGGTGAGAAAAATGCAGTTGCTAATGTAAAGGATGCAAAGAAATACTTAATCAGGGAGCAGTCACTCTTTTTCATCTCTCTGCTACAAGCACCACTCTGCAGGACCATGAGGAGCTTGGCTGAGTTGCAACAAGCACAAAAACCATGACAAAGTGGGTTTTAAAGCAGGGGACTTGAAAAGGTTAGGATATAGCCCAAAACAGCCAATAAACAACTAGTTACTGGGCTGAGACCACTCCTCCAGGGACAGATAGGCTGCTCAAAGCTCCCCACTCTCACTGGTGAGCAGAGAAGCTTCCTCCTATCCAAGTAAGGATATGGGCAACTCAAGAACTTGTATTGAAGTCTGGAATACAGCAAAACCTGAATTCAGGACTATTCTAGCACAGAAAAGGTGGGAAACAAAGATATATATATATATATATATATTTTTTTCTTTTTTTTGGACAGTGTCAGAGGCAGAAAAACACAGTAAATGCTTTGCACAGGCTAGTTCACTTAAGTGAGCAGCCCTAACAGTTAAATCAAACAACAAACAATGGCTTAAAAGTGCAGGTAAGCAATAAATGCAATAACAAGCTTATATAGGTATTAAAACAGTCACAAACTCGCTTTTAGGTGAGAAAAATGCAGTGGATAATGTAAAGGTAGCAAAGAAATACTTAATCAGGTAGCAGTCACTCTTTTTCATCTCTCTGCTGCTAGCACCACACTGCAGGACCACGAGGAGCTTGACTGAGTTGGAACATGTGCAAAAAACACGCCAAAGTGGGTTTTAAAGTAGGGGACTTGAAAGAGCTAGGAAATAGCCCAAAACGGCCAATAAACAACTAGTTACTGGGCTGAGACCACTCTTCCAGGGACAGATAGGCTGCTCAAAGCTCACCACTCTCACTGATGAACAGAGAATCTTCCTCCTATCCAAGTAAGGATATAGGCAACACAGGAACTAGTACTGAAGTCCGGAATACAGCAAAACCTGAATTCAGGACTATTCTAGCACAGTAAAGGTGGGAAACAAAGATATATATATATATATATTTTTTTCTTTTTTAGGACAGTATCAGAGGCAGAAAAACACCGTAAATGCTTTGCTTAGTCTAACACACTTGAGTGGGCAGCCGTAACAGTGAAATCAAACAACAAACAATGGCTTAAAAGTGCAGGTAAGCAATAAATGCAATAACAAGCTTATTTAGGTATTAAGGAAGTCACAAACAAGCTTTTAGGTGAGAAAAATGCAGTTGCTAATGTAAAGGTAGCAAAGAAATACTTAATCAGGTAGCAGTCACTCATTTTCATCTCTCTGCTTCTAGCACCGCTCTGCAGGACCACAAGGAGCTTGGCTGAGTCAGAACAAGCTCAAAAAACATGCCAAAGTGGGTTTTAAAGCAAGGGACTTGAAAGAGACAGTTAATAGCCCAAAACAGCCAGTAAAAACTAGTTACTGGGCTGAGACCACTCCTCCAGGAACAGATAGGCTGCTCAAAGCTCCCCACTCTCACTGGTTATCAGAGAAGCTTCCTCCTATCCAGATAAGGATATCAGCAACACAGGAACTAGTACTGAAGTCTGGAATACAGAAAAACCTGAATTCAGGACTATTCTATCACAATAATGGCGGGAAACAAAGATATTTTTTTTTTGTTTTTTTTTTTGTTTTTTTTAGGACAGTATCAGAGGCAGAAAAACACTGTACATGCTTTGCACAGGCTAACACACTTGAGTGGGCAGCCTTAACAGTTAAATCAAACAACAAACAATGGCTTAAACGTGCAGGTAAGCAATAAATGCAATAACAAGCTTATTTAGGTATTAAAGAAGTCACAAACCTGCTTTTAGGCGAGAAAAATGCAGTTGATAATGTAAAGGTATCAAACAAATACTTAATAAGGTAGCAGTCACTCTTTTTCGTCTCTCTGCTGCTAGCACCACTCTGCAGGACCATGAGGAGCTTGGCTAAGTCGGAACAAGTGCAAAAACCTCGTCAAAGTGGGTTATAAAGCATGGGACTTGAAAGAGCTATGAAATAGCCCAAAACGGCCAATAAACAACTAGTTACTGGGCTGAGACCACTCCTCCAGGGACAGCTAGACTGCTCAAAGCTCCCCACTCTCACTGGTGAACAGAAAAGCTTCCTCCTATCCAAGTAAGGAAATGGGCAAGACAGGAACTTGTAATGAAGTCCGGAATACAGCATATAGCACGGTAAAGCGGGAAACAAAGATACATTTTTTTTTTTTCTTTTTTTCAGGACAGCATCAGAGGCATAAAAACACATTAAATGCTTTGCACAGACTAGTGCACTTGAGTGGGCACAGTTAAATCAAACAAAAAACAATGGTTTAAAAGGGCAGTTAAGCAATAAATACAATAAAAAGCTTATTTAGGTATTAAAGCAGTCACATACCAGCTTTTAGGTGAGAAAAATGCAGTTGCTAATGTAAAGATAGAAAAGAAATACTTAATCAGGTAGCAGTCACTCTTTTTCATCTCTCTACTGCTAGCACCGCACTGTAGGACCATGAGGAGCTTGACTGAGTTGGAAAATGCATAAAAGCCGTGCCAAAGTGGGTTTTAAAGCAGGGGACTTGAAAGAGCTAGGAAATAGCCCAAAGCAGCCAATAAACAACTAGTTACTGGGGTGAGACCACTCCTCCCTGGACAGATAGGCTGCTCAAAGCTCCTCAATCTCACTGGTGAACAATGAAGCTTCCGGCAATCCAAGTAAGGATATGGGCAACACTGGAACTTGTACTGAAGTCTGGAATACAGCAAAACCTGAATTCAGACTATTCTAGCACATTAAAGGCGGGAAACAAAGATATATTTTTTTACCTTTTTTTTCTTTTTTTAGGACAGTATCAGAGGCAGAAAAACACCGTAAATGCTTTGCACAGGCTAGCCCACTTGAGTAGGGAGCCTTAACAGTTAAATCAAAGAACAAACAATGGCATAAAAGTGCAGGTAAGCAATAAATGCAATAACAACCTTATTTAGGTATTAAAGCAGTCACAAACTTGCTTTTAGGTGACAAAATGCAGTTGCTAATGTAAAGGATGCAAAGAAATACTTAATCAGGTAGCAGTCACTCTTTTTCATCTCTCTGCTGCAAGCACCACTCTGCAGGACCATGAGGAGCTTGGCTGAGTTGCAACAAGCACAAAAACCATGACAAAGTGGGTTTTAAAGCAGGGGACTTGAAAAGGTTAGGATATAGCCCAAAACAGCCAATAAACAACTAGTTACTGGGCTGAGACCACTCCTCCAGGGACAGATAGGCTGCTCAAAGCTCCCCACTCTCACTGGTGAGCAGAGAAGCTTCCTCCTATCCAAATAAGGATATGGGCAACTCAAGAACTTGTATTGAAGTCTGGAATACAGCAAAACCTGAATTCAGGACTATTCTAGCACAGAAAAGGTGGGAAACAAAGATATATATATATATATATATATATATATTTTTTTTTTTTTTTTTAGGACAGTATCAGAGGCAGAAAAACACCGTAAATGCTTTGCACAGGCTAGTTCACTTAAGTGAGCAGCCCTAACAGTTAAATCAAACAACAAACAATGGCTTAAAAGTGCAGGTAAGCAATAAATGCAATAACAACCTTATTTAGGTATTAAAGCAGTCACAAACTTGCTTTTAGGTGACAAAATGCAGTTGCTAATGTAAAGGATGCAAAGAAATACTTAATCAGGTAGCAGTCACTCTTTTTCATCTCTCTGCTGCAAGCACCACTCTGCAGGACCACGAGGAGCTTGACTGAGTTGGAACATGTGCAAAAACCACGCCAAAGTGGGTTTTAAAGTAGGGGACTTGAAAGAGCTAGGAAATAGCCCAAAACGGCCAATAAACAACTAGTTACTGGGCTGAGACCACTCTTCCAGGGACAGATAGGCTGCTCAAAGCTCACCACTCTCACTGATGAACAGAGAATCTTCCTCCTATCCAAGTAAGGATATAGGCAACACAGGAACAAGTACTGAAGTCCGGAATACAGCAAAACCTGAATTCAGGACTATTCTAGCACAGTAAAGGTGGGAAACAAAGATATATATATATATATTTTTTCTTTTTTAGGACAGTATCAGAGGCAGAAAAACACAGTAAATGCTTTGCTTAGTCTAACACACTTGAGTGGGCAGCCGTAACAGTGAAATCAAACAACAAACAATGGCTTAAAAGTGCAGGTAAGCAATAAATGCAATAACAAGCTTATTTAGGTATTAAGGAAGTCACAAACAAGCTTTTAGGTGAGAAAAATGCAGTTGCTAATGTAAAGGTAGCAAAGAAATACTTAACCAGGTAGCAGTCACTCTTTTTCGGCTTTCTGCTGCTATCACCACTCTGCAGGACCACGAGGATCTTGGCTGAGTTGGAACAACTGAAAAAACTGTGCCAAACTGGGTTTTAAAGCAGGGGAGTTGAAAGAGCTTTGAAATAGCCCAAAACAGCCAAAAAACAACTAGTGACTGGGCTGAGACCACTCCTCCAGGGACAGATATGCTGCACAAAGCTCGTCACTCTCACTGATGAACAGAGAAGCTTCCTCCTATCCAAATAAGGATATGGCCAACATAGGAACTTGTACTGAAGTCCAGAATACAGCAAAACCTGAATTCACGACTATTCTAGTGCAGTAAAGGCGGGAAACAAAGATATATTTAGGTGTAACACCCTTAGGTTTCAGAACCACGTACCAGGATACAAATATCCAAAAGTAGAAAGGTTTTGTTGCAAAGCATAAAAGGTTTTATTCCAAAATCACAGAAAACAAGCTAAAAGCATCCAAAAATTTTAAAAGACAAGCGCTTTCGCCTGGGTCATTCCAGGCTTTATCAAGTCATAAACAAGTGAGCATCATGGTGTCAGCTGTTTAAATAGCTTTCGTAAATCAGTCACATGCTAAGTTAAACAAAAATTAATTGCATACACCTTTTAAAGCTAGTGCAAAAAAAATCAATGGTCAGATGCAAAACGTCACTGGGTAGGCAGCCTTAACAGTTAAATCAAACAACAAACAATGGCTTATAAGTTCAGGAAAGCAATAAATACAATAACAAGCTTATTTAGGTATTAAAGCAGTCACAAATCCGCTTTTAGGTGAGAAAAATGCAGTTGCTAATTTAAAGGTAGCAAAGAAATACTTAATCAGGTAGCAGTCACTCATTTTCATCTCTCTACTCCTAGCACCGCTCTGCAGGACCACAAGGAGCTTGGCTGAGTCAGAACAAGCTCAAAAAACATGCCAAAGTGGGTTTTAAAGCAAGGGACTTGAAAGAGACAGTTAATAGCCCAAAACAGCCAATAAAAACTAGTTACTGGGCTGAGACCACTCCTCCAGGAACAGATAGGCTGCTCAAAGCTTCCCACTCTCACTGGTTAACAGAGAAGCTTCCTCCTATCCAGATAAGGATATCAGCAACACAGGAACTAGTACTGAAGTCTGGAATACAGAAAAACCTGAATTCAGGACTATTCTATCACAGTAATGGCGGGAAACAAAGATATTTTTTTTTTTTGTTTTTTTTTTGTTTTTTTTAGGACAGTATCAGAGGCAGAAAAACACTGTACATGCTTTGCACAGGCTAACACACTTGAGTGGCAGCCTTAACAGTTAAATCAAACAACAAACAATGGCTTAAATGTGCAGGTAAGCAATAAATGCAATAACAAGCTTATTTAGGTATTAAAGAAGTCACAAACTTGATTTTAGGTGAGAAAAATGCAGTTGATAATGTAAAGGTATCAAACAAATACTTAATAAGGTAGCAGTCACTCTTTTTCATCTCTCTGTTGCTAGCACCACTCTACAGGACCATGAGGAGCTTGGCTGAGTCGGAACAAGTGCAAAAACCTCGTCAAAGTGGGTTATAAAGCATGGGACTTGAAAGAGCTATGAAATAGCCCAAAACGGCCAATAAACAACTAGTTACTGGGCTGAGACCACTCCTCCAGGGACAGCTAGACTGCTCAAAGCTCCCCACTCTCAGTGGTGAACAGAACAGCTTCCTCCTATCCAAGTAAGGAAATGGGCAAGACAGGAACTTGTAATGAAGTCTGGAATACAGCATATAGCACGGTAAAGGCGGGAAACAAAGATACATTTTTTTTTTTTTTTTTCTTTTTTTCAGGACAGCATCAGAGGCATAAAAACACATTAAATGCTTTGCACAGACTAGCGCACTTGAGTGGGCACAGTTAAATCAAACAACAAACAATGGCTTAAAAGTGCAGGTAAGCAATAAATACAATAACAAGCTTATTTAGGTATTAAAGCAGTCACATACCAGCTTTTAGGTGAGAAAAATGCAGTTGCTAATGTAAAGGTAGAAAAGAAATACTTAATCAGGTAGCAGTCACTCTTTTTCATCTCTCTACTGCTAGCACCGCACTGTAGGACCATAAGGAGCTTGGCTGAGTTGGAAAATGCATAAAAGCCGCGCCAAAGTGGGTTTTAAAGCAGGGGACTTGAAAGAGCTAGGAAATAGCCCAAAGCAGCCAATAAACAACTAGTTACTGGGGTGAGACCACTCCTCCCTAGACAGATAGGCTGCTCAAAGCTCCTCAATCTCACTGGTGAACAATGAAGCTTCCGGCAATTCAAGTAAGGATATGGGCAACACTGGAACTTGTACTGAAGTCTGGAATACAGCAAAACCTGAATTCAGACTATTCTAGCACATTAAAGGTGGGAAACAAAGATATATTTTTTTACCTTTTTTTTTCTTTTTTTAGGACAGTATCAGAGGCAGAAAAACACCGTAAATGCTTTGCACAGGCTCGCCCACTTGAGTAGGGAGCCTTAACAGTTAAATCAAAGAACAAACAATGGCATAAAAGTGCAGGTAAGCAATAAATGCAATAACAACCTTATTTAGGTATTAAAGCAGTCACAAACTTGCTTTTAGGTGAGAAAAATGCAGTTGCTAATGTAAAGAATGCAAAGAAATACTTAATCAGGTAGCAGTCACTCTTTTTCATCTCTCTGCTGCAAGCACCACTCTGCAGGACCATGAGGAGCTTGGCTGAGTTGCAACAAGCACAAAAACCATGACAAAGTGGGTTTTAAAGCAGGGGACTTGAAAACGTTAGGATATAGCCCAAAACAGCCAATAAACAACTAGTTACTGGGCTGAGACCACTCCTCCAGAGACAGATAGGCTGCTCAAAGCTCCCCACTCTCACTGGTGAGCAGAGAAGCTTCCTCCTATCCAAGTAAGGATATGGGCAACTCAAGAACTTGTATTGAAGTCTGGAATACAGCAAAACCTGAATTCAGGACTATTCTAGCACAGAAAAGGTGGGAAACAAAGATATATATATATTTTTTTCTTTTTTTTGGACAGTGTCAGAGGCAGAAAAACACAGTAAATGCTTTGCACAGGCTAGTTCACTTAAGTGAGCAGCCCTAACAGTTAAATCAAACAACAAACAATGGCTTAAAAGTGCAGGTAAGCAATAAATGCAATAACAAGCTTATATAGGTATTAAAACAGTCACAAACTCACTTTTAGGTGAGAAAAATGCAGTGGATAATGTAAAGGTAGCAAAGAAATACTTAATCAGGTAGCAGTCACTCTTTTTTATCTCTCTGCTGCTAGCACCACACTGCAGGACCACTAGGAGCTTGACTGAGTTGGAACATGCGCAAAAACCATGCCAAAGTGGGTTTTAAAGCAGGGGACTTGAAAGAGCTAGGAAATAGCCCAAAACGGCCAATAAACAACTAGTTACTGGGCTGAGACCACTCTTCCAGGGACAGATAGGCTGCTCAAAGCTCACCACTCTCACTGATGAACAGAGAATGTTCCTCCTATCCAAGTAAGGATATAGGCAACACAGGAACTAGTACTGAAGTCCGGAATACAGCAAAACCTGAATTCAGGACTATTCTAGCACAGTAAAGGTGGGAAACAAAGGTATTTTTTTTGTTTTTTTTTCTTTTTTTAGGACAGTATCAGAGGCAGAAAAATGCTGTAAATGCTTTGCTTAGTCTAACACACTTGAGTGGGCAGCCTTAACAGTGAAATCAAACAACAAACAATGGCTTAAAAGTGCAGGTAAGCAATAAATGCAATAACAAGCTTATTTAGGTATTAAGGAAGTCACAAACCCACTTTTAGGTGAGAAAAATGCAGTTGCTAATGTAAAGGTAGCAAAGAAATACTTAACCAGGTAGCAGTCACTCTTTTTCGTCTTTCTGCTGCTATCACCACTCTGCAGGACCTCGAGGAGCTTGGCTGAGTTGGAACAAGTGAAAAAACTGTGCCAAACTGGGTTTTAAAGCAGGGGAGTTGAAAGAGCTTTGAAATAGCCCAAAACAGCCAAAAAAACAACTAGTGACTGGGCTGAGACCACTCCTCCAGGGACAGATATGCTGCACAAAGCTCGTCACTCTCACTGGTGAACAGAGAAGCTTCCTCCTATCCAAATAAGGATATGGCCAACATAGGAACTTGTACTGAAGTCCAGAATACAGCAAAACCTGAATTCACGACTATTCTAGCACAGTAAAGGCGGGAAACAAAGATATATATATATATATATATATATATATATATATATATATATATATATATATATATATTTGTTTGTTTTTTCTTTTTTTAGGACAGCATCAGAGGCAGAAAATCGCAGTAAATGCTTTGCACAGGCTAGCACACTTGAGTGGGCAGCCTTAACAGTTAAATCAAACAACAAACAATGGCTTAAAAGTTCAGGTAAGCAATAAATGCAATGACAAGCTTATTTAGGTATTAAAGCAGTCACAAATCCGCTTTTAGGCGAGAAAAATGCAGTTGCTAATGTGAACACCTTCAGGAATGCATGGATCATGCAATCCCAAATGCATTGATCATGCAATCCCAAATAAAACCAAGACCCAATCCTTCAAAGTTAGGCGTCCTGTCTGGTGGACCCCAGCCATAAACAAACTATACAATAGAAGGAGAAAGCTACTACATGATAGAGCAAAATCCCAAAAAGGGGAAGGCATCTCTGATCAGTATTAGCAAAAAACTACGGGCACTCATAAAATCGTCTAAGGCCAGCTTTGAGAGAAAAATTGCACAGGACACTAAGGATAATCACAAAGCTTTCTTTATTTATGTTAGGAACCTGGGTGGGAATTCCCAGATATGCTCAGAATTAGTCCAAAATGACAAAAAATACACCGAACCTACAGACATTGCCAACATCCTAGCTGACAGGTTCAGCGCAAACTTCTCCCCCACTTCCTCACCAAAAGGGCAAATATCTATCCCAGCAGAGTGCTGCCCCCTTGAAATCTCAGATGCTCAGGTAATAGCCGCCCTCTCCAAAGCAAAAAACACAGCATCAATGGGACCAGACGGTCCTACATGAACTCCAAGAAGAACTAAACCCTAACATAAAACTACTGTTCAATCTTAGCCTTACTACAGGATATGTACCCAAAGAGTGGCGTACAGCAACAGTGGCCCTCTCCACAAAGGTGGTGCCTCAACAGATCCTGGAAACTATCACCCCATAAGCTTGACTAGCTTGGTCTGCAAAGCTATGGAAAGGATCATCATGGACCTCATAAATAAAGATATTGGAGACCTACAGACACCGGATCCTACCCAATTCGGCTTTGTTAAGGGCAGATCCTGCCTCTTAAATCTGGTCGATTTCTTTGAAACAGTCACCAAGGCCATTGACGAGGGGAAGGTGGTCCACACAGCCTACCTGGACCTTGCAAAAGCCTTTGATACAATACCCACTGGCATTATAGATAAGCTCACCAGCTTAAATATAAACCCCTATGTCACTAGATGGGTTGCAAACTGGCTCAAGGACAGAACCCACATGTTTAGAATTGCTGTAGCCATGTCAGACTCCAAACCAGTTACAAGTGGCGTCCCACAAGGCTCAGTCCTGGGACCTCTCTTGTTCGGTATATATTTCTCGGAGGTACAGGCTAACACGGAAGGACTGTGGCTGACCAAGTTCACAGATGACTGCAAACTGGGCGTCATAATAGATTCTCCAGCTGACAGAAGCATCCTACAAAAGGGCCTCATAGAAACAGACAACTCGTGCCAAAGCCATGGCCTCAAGCTAAATGATAAAAAGTGTATAGTCATCCCCTTTGGCAGAAACAAAGTGCCCACAAATTACCACATAGGTGGTAATCCATTAAGTACGGAAGAAGTAATTAGGGACTGGGGACCCAAGTTGATAGCAATCTCTCATTTGACAACCATGTGGCCAAAGTGGTTAGAAAAACATTTTATATAGCCCACCTAATCATGAAGGGATTCACATCTAGATCAGGGGAGGTCATTGTGCCTCTTTACTCATCCCTCATCAGGCCCATAATTGAGTACAATGCCCCTTTTAGGATGTACCTTACCAGACATCTGCAGCAACTGGAAAGACCCCAAAAGTACCTCACCAAGAGGATCAAAGGGCTCAAACAGATGCCATATGCTGCCTGGTTAAAGAAACTCCAGCTCTACTCAGTGGCATACTGCCTGCTCAGAGGTGATCTGTGCCTGATGTATAAAGCCATGTCCAACCCGGAATTAATGGACATGCTGCACCTCAGAAAATCCAAATCCCATCAAGCTACGTGCTCGAGATACTTGAACCTCAGCACTGAAATAAATAGGACATGCTGGTGGGACAGATTCATAACCCAGAGGCTCCCTTCACTCTGGAATAAAATCCCAGTCCAGGTTAGGCAGAGTCCCTCATTGACTCTCTTCAAGAGGAATCTTGATAAGTGGATGGGAGATAGTAGGTTTACCCCGGGTATCACTTCTGCATCACTGTTAGGCAGAGGCACAGTATACTAACCTCGAAAAAGGGCATAGCAAAATTCATTTAAAATGGGTGGCGAAAGCCAAACACACTCTGGCTAGGCTTATAAATGCCCTAGGACAGACAACCTAGTATGAACCTATGAACCTATGAACCTATAAAGATAGCAAAGAAATACCTAATCAGGTAGCAGTCACTCTTTTTCATCTCTCTGCTGCTAGCACCGCTCAGCAGGACCACGAGGAGCTTGGCTGAGTCGGAACAAGCGCAAAAACCTTGCCAAAGTGGTTTTAAAGCAGGGGACTTGAAAGAGCTAGGAAATGGCCCAAACCGGCCAATAAACCACTAGTTACTGGGCTGAGACCACACCTCCAGGGACAGATAGACTGCTCAAAGCTCCCCACTCTTACTGGTAAACAGAAAAGCTTCCTCCAATCCAAGTAAGGATATGGGCAACACAGGAACCTGCACTGAAGTCCAGAATACAGCAAAACCTGAATTCAGGACTATTCTAGCACAGTAACGGCAGGAAACAAAGATATATATTTTTTGTTTTATTTTCTTTTTTAGAACAGTATCAGAGGCAGAAAAACACAGTAAAAGCTTTGCACAGGCTAGCTCACTTGAGTGGGCAGCCTTAACAGTTAAATCAAACAACAAACAATGGCTTAAAAGTTCACGTAAGCACTAAATGCAATAACAAGCTTATTTAGGTATTAAAGCAGTCACAAATCTGCTTTTAGGCGAGAAAAATGAAGTTGCTAATGTAAAGGTAGAAAATAAATACTTAATCAGGTAGCAGTCCCTCCTTTTCATCTCTCTGCTGCTAGCACCGCTCAGCAGGACCACGAGGAGGTTGCCTGAGTCGGAACAAGTGCAAAAACCATGCCTAAGTGGGTTTTAAAGCAGGGAACTTGAAAGAGCCAGGAAATGGCCCAAAACAGCCAAAAAACAACTAGTTACTGGGCTGAGACCACTCCTCAAGGGAGAGATAGGCTGCTCAAAGCTCCCCACTCTCACTGGTGAACAGAGAAGCTTCCTCCTACCCAAATAAGGATATGGGCAACATAGGAACTTGTACTGAAGTCTGGAATACAGCAAAACCTGAATTCAGGACTATTCTAGCACAGTAAAGGCAGGAAACAAAGATATATATATATATATATATATATATATATATATATATATATATATATATATATATATATATATATATATATATATATATATATATATATTGTTAGGAAAGAATCAGAGGCAGAAAAACACACTAAATGCTTTGCACAGGCTAGTGCACTTGAGTGGGCAGCCTTAACAGTTAAATCAAACAACAAACAATGGCTTAAAAGTGCAGGTAAGCAATAAATGCAATAACAAGCTTATTTAGGTATTAAAGCAGTGACAAACATGCTTTTAGGCAAGAAAAAAGCAGTCACTAATGTAAAGGTAGCAAAGAAACACTTAATCAGGTAGCAGTCACTCATTTTCATCTCTCTGCTGAAAGCACCACTCTGCAGGACCACGAGGAGCTTGGCTGAGTCGGATCAAGCGCAAAAACCATGACAAAGCAGGTTTTAAAGCATGGGACATGAAAAAGCTAGGAAATAGCCCAAAACGGCCAATAAACAACTAGTTACTGGGCTGAGACCACTCCTCCAGGGACAGATAAGCTGCTCAAAGCTCCCCACTCTCACTGGTGAACAGAGAAGCTTCCTCCTATCCAAGTAAGGATATGGGCAACACAGGAACTTGTACTGAAGTCTGGAATATAGCAAAACCTGAATTCAGGACTATTCTAGCACAGTAAAGGTGGGAAACAAAGATATATATATATAATTTTTTCTTTTTTTAGGACAGCATCAAAGGCAGAAAAACACAGTAAATGCTTTGCACAGGGTAGCGCACTTGAGTGGGCAGCCTTAACAGTTAAATCAAACAATAAACAATGGCTTAAAAGTGCAGGTAAGCAGTAAATGCAATAACAAGCTTATTTAGGTATTAAAGCAGTCACAAACTTGCTTTTAGGCGAGAAAAATGCAGTTGCTAATGTAAAGGTAGCAAAGAAATACTTAATCAGGTAGCAGTCACTCTTTTTCATCTCTCTGCTGCTAGCACCACTCTGCAGGACTATGAGGAGCTTGGCTGAGTCGGAACAAGTGCAAAAACCTCACCAAAGTGGGTTTTAAAGCAGGGGACTTGAAAGAGCTAGGAAATAGCCCCAAAAGGCCAGTAAACAATTAGTTACTGGACTGAGACCACTCCTCCAGGGACAAATAGGTTCATAGGTTCATAGGTTCATGCTAGGCTATCTGCCCTAGGGCATTTATAAGCCTAGCCAGAGTGTGTGTGGCTTTCACCACCCCTTAGGATGAGAATACTATACCCATTAGTTTGCTGTGCCTCTGTCCAGTAGTGACACAGAGATGATTCCCGGGGTAAACCTACAATTTCCCATTCACTCGTCAAGATTTTTCTTGAACAGAGTCAGTGAGGGGCTCTGCCTTACATGGACTGGGATTCTGTTCCATAGTGTAGGGAGTCTCTGGGTGATGAATCTGTCCCTCCAGCACTTCCTATTTATATCTGTGTTGAGGTTTAAGTCTCTTGCTCTCGTGGCTCTGGTGGATTTGGATTTTTTGAGGTGGAGCATGTCCATTAATTCCGGGTTGGACATGGCCTTGTATGTCAGGCACAGATCACCTCTGAGCAGACAGTATGCGACTGAATAGAGCTGGAGTTTCTTCAGTCGGGCATAATATGACATATGTTTGAGCCCCTTTATCCTTTTGGTGAGGAACTTTTGGGGTCTTTCCAACTGCTGCAGGTGTCGGATAAGGTACATTCCGAATGGGGCGTTGTACTCAATCATTGGTCTGATAAGTGAAGAGTACAGGGGTACAATGACCTCTCCTGATCTGGATGTGAATCCTTCATGATCAGGTGGGCAATGTAGAAGGTCTTCCTAACCACTTTGGCAATGTGAGTGTCAAAAGAGAGGTTACTGTCAACTTGGGTCCCCAGGTCCCTGATAATTTCTTCCGTGTTTAATGGATTACCACCTATGTGGTAATTAGGGGTTACCTTGTTTTTCCCAAAGGGTATGACTATACATTTTTTGGCATTTAGCTTAAGGCCATGGCTCTGGCACCAGTTATCCATTTCTATGAGACCTCTCTGGAGGATATCTGCGTCTGATGGAGTGTCAATTATGGTGCCCAGTTTGCAGTCATCTGCAAATTTTGTCAGCCACAATCCCCCTATGTTTGCCTGCACTTCAGAAAAATAAATGCCGAACAAGAGGGGGCCCAGGACTGTGCCCTGTGGGACACCGCTCGTGACCGGCTTAGAGTCTGACATGGCACCAGCAACTCTAACCCTGTGTGTTCTGTCCTTGAGCCAGTTTGCAACCCATCTTGTGACATATGGGTTTACATCTAAGCTGTTGAGCTTTTCTATGATGCCTGAGTGGGGTATTGTGTCGAACGCTTTTGCTAGGTCAAGGTAGGCTGTGTGAACTGCCTTACCCTCATCAATGGCCTTAGTGACTGTTTCGAAAAAGTCGACCAAGTTCAAGAGGCAGGATCTGCCCTTGACAAAGCCAAATTGGGTAGGATCCAGTGTCTGTAGGTCCCCAATGTCTTTATTTATGAGTTCCATTATGATCCTCTCCATAGCTTTGCAGACAAGGCTCTTCAAGCTTATGGGGCGGTAATTTCCAGGGTCCGTAGAAGCACTGCCTTTGTGGAGTGGGACCACAGTTGCCATATGCCATTCTTTGGGTACGTATCCTGTAGTAATGCTAAGATTAAACAGCAGCCTTCTGTGTGGGTTTAGTTCCTCATTGAGTTCATGTAGCACACAGCCAGGGACACCGTCCGGTCCCATTGATGCTGTGTTTTTTGCTTTAGAGAGAGCAGCTCTCACCTGGGCATCTGAGATGTTTGGGAGGCTAGACTCTGGTGGGATAGATATTTCTCCTTTTGGGGGGGAGGGAGAGAAATTTGCACTGAACCTGTCTGCCAGTATGTTGGCAATGTCTGTGGGTTCAGTGATTTTTTATCATTTTGGACTAATTCTGAGCATATCTGGGAGTTTCCACCCAGGTTTCTAACATAGCTAAAGAAGGCCTTATGATTGTCTTTTGTGTCATTAGCGATTTTCTCTCAAAGTTGGCCTTGGATGATTTTATGAGTGATCGTAGTTTTTGCTAGTATTGATCAGAGATGCCTTCCCTTTAGGGATTTTGCTCTGTCATGTAGTAGCTTTCTCCTCTTGTTGTAGAGTTTGTTTATGGCTGGGGTCCACCAGACCGGTGCCTGCCTTTGGTGGAAAAGGTCTTGATTTTATTAGGGATTGCTTGATCCATACATTCCTGGAGGTGCTCGTAGAAGGCATTTGTAAGGGTTTCAGCAGCATGGGTTGTGGTTTCCACTGGCTCGGGGCCTTGAAGGATACCACTCCAGTCTTAAGAAGTGTGAAGTTTGCTTTTGAGAAGTTCTTCACTGTGGTCTTTTGCTGGGGTGGGGCGGGATGTGGATCTCCAGTGAGATTAATTTATGGTCTGATCTCACCAATGAGGGATATACTTCCGGTGTGGAGCATTTTGTCCCCATGTTTGTGATGATCAGGTCTAGTATATTTTCTCCTCTTGTGGGAATGGTGACTAGTTGTTCCATAGCATTTGAGTTTATGAACTCCAGGAACCTTTGGGCTAGGGTGTTGGGGCTTGAGTAATGTTCCCAGTCTATGTTTGGGTAGTTGAAGTCACCCAATATGATGGTGTTTGGAGAGACATTCATACTCTCCAGTGTCTTCAGGAAGGCTGTGTGGGTTTCCTGAGTTTGAGAAGGTGGTCTGTAGCATGCTACAAACTGTAGGGCAGTTTTACCTATGGTTAATTGCACCTGGATGGTCTCCAATGCTTCGTGCATTGCCACTAACCTGGAGGTGTGGGTATCCTTTATGAATATGGATACTCCCCCTCCTTTTGTGGTTCGGTCCGGATTTTGCGGCCGGAACGCATGATATGAGGTATAACCTGATAGTGCTGGGGTGCTCTCAGGAGCCTTGAACCAGGTTTCAGTCACAGCACAGACATCGATGTTCTCCATACTGAGGAGGGCTTCAAGGGCGTGCATCTTGAGGTTTAGACTTCTGGCATTGAGCAGCATTACCCTTAGTTTTTCTCCATTTTTGTTTTCTAGGGCGGTAGGTTTATCATTTGAGCCTTGCCTAAAAAAGGCACTATGGGGGTGGCAAGAGCCTTTGCCAATATCTGGAAGCCCAGGGGTGACAGGTGCAAGCCGTCCCTTGCAAAGCAGCATGGCTTGTCAAGCATGTCATCCCAGGCAGACAGACATTGGATCCCCTTAGAATGACACCAGTAATTAAGCCAATTATTAAAGCTTATCATTTTGTCTCTGTATTGTGGCATCATTCTTGGTGAGGGTAGGATACTGCTCAGGGTCAGTGTCATACCGGCCTGGGCTACATAATCCGAGAGCTCCTCTATGTCTCTTTTCATGTAGTCCAGGGAGGTACGTCTCAGGTCATTCACACCAGCATGGACAATGACTGAGTCATACTTGTACTTGCTGTGGAGTGACCTGAGTGCTTGTGTTATGTGGCGGATTCTAGCGCCTGACAGGCAGCTTACTGTGATCTTTTCCTTGTTCAGTCTGGTGAGTGGGACGTCAGTGTGTCTGACTATGGAGTCACCTATAACAAGTGTGTCTGGCATTGTGTTTGGCCTTAAGGGCTGTGACTGTTTAGCACACTGACTTTGAGAACTATGTGTTGCATGTCTTATGTCTTGAGGTGGCAGTTGCTTGGGTGTCTGCTTTGGAGGCGTCTGTAGGTTTGGTAGATTTTTGATCAGTGCCTCCGAGTATGTCTTTGTGTGTTTATGTGTTTGTTTTGCAGTTGTGATAGTTCTATGTGAAACTGGGTTTGTGGTGTGCGTGGTTTCCTTCTCCTCCTGTCTGGCCTTGCCAGTCCTGAGTTGAGAGAGCTCAGCCTCCAGTTTGGCTATATAGTTGCATCTCTCACATGTATTTGTGTTTTGTGGGAGAAGGAGTGGGTTGTCTGTATACATGAGGCAATTGTAACATTGTCTCAAGATGCCCAGATTCACCAGCTGAACAGGAGAGGACGCTAGCAACTGACCCTTCGACATGCTAGAAAAAGTGAAAAAGTTTGCTGTGTAACTGAGTCAGAAGGGACCTATAGGGAAATGGGTACTCAAGGGGATTCTAGGCTAATGTAGTACTTTGTTTAGTATATAAGTACTTTACCTATATAAAAATGCTTTAGGAGCAAGTGCTGAGCTTTTGAGATAGAGAATAGACTGTTTAGATTGCAAGTAGAGAAGTTCTAAGAGAAAAATTGAAGAGCAGACTTTACGGAGCCAGAAATAGTTTAACCTTGTTTAACCGGCGCTGCCCGATGGTGCTCTATGGGCAACTCCACGCTAAATCATGCAAAAGCGCGCTAAAGCGGGCTTTATAGCAGGGGGTTGAAAAGAGCTAGGAATAGACCCAAAATGGCCAATAGACTACAAGTGTCTGGCTGGAACCACTGCTCTAAAGACAAATAGGCTGCTCAGTGCTCCCCACTCCCACTGGTGAACAAAGAAGCTTTCCTTTATCCAAATAAGGATATGGAATAGCACAGGAACCAAACCAAAGCCCAGAGATCAGCAAACTCTGAAGACTGGACTATTCTAGTTCAGTAAGGCGGGAAAACAAGAATTTTTTTCTTTGCAGAAAACAGAGGAAAAACAGCCAGTAAATGCTATAAATGCTTTTAAACGGCTAGCGCACTTGAGTGTGTTAGCCTACAGGAAAAATTAAGCAACAAATAACTTTTTTAAAAGTGCAAAACAGTTAATCAACACAAAAACAGTTTAAATAGAATGCAGAGCTGTATAAACAGGCGAAAATGCAGTCGCTAAGCAGTAAATAATCAAAAAGCCAGAAAAAATACTTAAATAAGGAAAAAGTCACTCTTTTGCTCTCTGCTGCTTGTAGAACTCTGCAGGACACCACGAGGAGCGGTGCTGAGTTGAATACAAGTGAAAAAGTGCGCTAAAGCGGGCTTTATTACAGGGGGCTGATAAGAGCTAGGAATTGACCCAAAATGGCCAATAGACTACAAGTTTCTGGCTGGAACCACTCCTCTAGGGACAAATAGGCCACTCAGTGCTCCCCACTCCCACTGGTGAACAAAGACGCTTCCTTTTACCCAAATAAGGATATGGAATAGCACAGGAACCAAGACAAAGCCCGGAGATCAGCAAACTCTTAAGACTGGACTATTCTAGTTCAGTAAGGCGGGAAAACAAGATTTTTTTTTTCTTTTTTGCAGAAAACAGAGGAAAACAGACAGTAAATGCTATAAATGCTTTTAAATGTCTAGCGCACTTGAGTGTGTTAGCCTACAAGTAAAATTAAGCAACAAATAACTTTTTAAAAGTGCAAAACAGTTAATCAACACAAAAACAGTTTAAATAGAATGCAGAGCTGTATAAACAGGCGAAAATGCAGTCGCTAAGCAGTAAATAATCAAAAAGCCAGAAAAAATACTTAAATCAAGAAAAAGTCACTCTTTTGCTCTCTGCTGCTTGTAGAACTCTGCAGGATACCACGAGGAGCGGTGCTGAGTTGAATACAAGCAAAAAAGCGCTCTAAAGCGGGCTTTATTACAGGGGGCTGAAAAGAGCTGGGAATTGACCCAAAATGGCCAATAGACTACAAGTTTCTGGCTGGAACCACTCCTCTAGGGACAAATAGGCTGCGCAGTGCTCCCCACTCCCACTGGTGAACAAAGACGCTTCCTTTTATCCAAATAAGGATATGGAATAGCACAGGAACCAAGACAAAGCCCAGAGATCAGCAAACTCTGAAGACTGGACTATTCTAGTTCAGTAAGGCGGGAAAACAAGATTTTTTTTTTTTTGCAGAAAACAGAGGAAAAACAGACAGTAAATGCTATAAATGCTTTTAAGCGGCTAGTGCACTTGAGTGTGTTAGCCTACAGGTAAAATTAAGCAACAAATAACTTTTTAAAAGTGCAAAACAGTTAATCAACACTAAAACAGTTTAAATAGAATGCAGAGCTGTATAAACAGGCTAAAATGCAGTCGCTAAGCAGTAAATAATCAAAAAGCCAGAAAAAAATACTTAAATCAGGTATAGCAAATACAGTTATAACAAATGCTCTGAAATATACTGTATATTTCCAAAATGTTTGAGAAGGACAGTCAGAACACAAGAAGGTTCAGGCGAAAGAGAAAAAAAAAAAGTTTTGTTTTACTTTTTGAAAGGGAAAAAGGAGGAACAGAAGGCCTTATCAAATGTTCTCTCTGTATTAAGCAGAATGAGCTAATGCCACTAGACTGGGAGGTGTGTCACAGTAGGGGCGGGCAACTGCAAAGCCACCAAGTATAAGAGCAAGACACCAACAGGGAGGGAGGGTGGTGGGACAAAATAGCCTACAGACAGCAAGCACTAGAGAGACAAATGAAAGTTTTTAAACAGATAAGGATTTGTGAAGATACTGAATAGACAAAGTGCTTTATATATATTAAATTGTAAAAACAGTAATCTGTAAAAATAATCAAAAAAATCAAGATACTTATATTTTGTAGCTCAGTTGCGGTCAACAATTTCTCCAGTCTGCACTGTGTGCAAAGACAGAAACCCTACCAAAGTTAGGGCTTAAAAACCAGAATAGCTTCTTTTTTTTTTTACAAGAACACAAAAGAACCAGCCCCCACTAGCCAAGAGATAATTACACAGAGGAAATGTTTCAGTTTACACAATAGCCTACAGACAGCAAGCACTAGAGAGACATATTAAAGTGTTTAAACAGATAAGGATTTGTGAAGATACTGAATAGACAAAGTGCTTTATATATATTAAATTGTAAAAACAGTAATCTGTAAAAATAATCAAAAAAAATCAAGATACTTATATTTTGTAGCTCAGGTGTGGTCAACCACTTCTCCAGTCTGCACTGTGTGCAAAGACAGAAACCCTACCAACGTTAGGGCTTAAAAACCAGAACAGCTTCTTTTTTTTTACAAGAACACAAAAGAACCAGCCCCCACTAGCCAAGAGATAATTACACAGAGGAAATGTTTCAGTTTACACAATAGCCTACAGACAGCAAGCACTAGAGAGACAAATGAAAGTTTTTAAACAGATAAGGATTTGTGAAGATACTGAATAGACAAAGTGCTTTATATATATTAAATTGTAAAAACAGTAATCTGTAAAAATAATCAAAAAAAAATCAAGATACTTATATTTTGTAGCTCAGTTGCGGTCAACAACTTCTCCAGTCTGCACTGTGTGCAAAGACAGAAACTCTACCAAAGTTAGGGCTTAAAAACCAGAACAGCTTTTTTTTTACAAGAACACAAAAGAACCAGCCCCCACTAGCCAAGAGATAATTACACAGAGGAAATGTTTCAGTTTACACAATAGCCTACAGACAGCAAGCACTAGAGAGACAAATGAAAGTTTTTAAACAGATAAGGATTTGTGAAGATACTGAATAGACAAAGTGCTTTATATATATTAAATTGTAAAAACAGTAATCTGTAAAAATAATCAAAAAAAAAATCAAGATACTTATATTTTGTAGCTCAGTTGCGGTCAACAACTTCTCCAGTCTGCACTGTGTGCAAACACAGAAACTTTACCAAAGTTAGGGCTTAAAAACCAGAACAGCTTCTTTTTTTTTACAAGAACATAAAAGAACCAGCCCCCACTAGCCAAGAGATAATTACACAGAGGAAATGTTTCAGTTTACACAATAGCCTACAGACAGCAAGCACTAGAGAGACAAATAGGCTGCTCAAAGCTCCCCACCCTCACTGGTGAACAAAGACGTTTCCTTTTATCCAAATAAGGATATGGAATAGCACAGGAACCAAGACAAAGCCCAGAGATCAGCAAACTCTGAAGACTGGACTATTCTAGTTCAGTAAGGCGGGAAAACAAGATTTTTTTTTTTCTTTTTTGCAGAAAACAGAGGAAAAACAGACAGTAAATGCTATAAATGCTTTTAAACGGCTAGCGCACTTGAGTGTGTTAGCCTACAGGTAAAATTAAGCAACAAATAACTTTTTAAAAGTGCAAAACAGTTAATCAACACTAAAAAAGTTTAAATAGAATGCAGAGCTGTATAAACAGGCTAAAATGCAGTCGCTAAGCAGTAAATAATCAAAAAGCCAAAAAAAAAAAATACTTAAATCAGTTATAGCAAATACAGTTATAACAAATGTTCTGAAATATACTGTATATTTCCAAAATGTTTGAGAAGGACAGTCAGAACACAAGAAGGTTCAGGCGAAAGAAAAAAAAAAGTTTTGTTTTACTTTTTGAAAGGGAAAAAGGAGGAACAGAAGGCCTTATCAAATGTTCTCTCTGTATTAAGCAGAATGAGCTAATGACACTAGACTGGGAGGTGTGTCACAGTAGGGGCGGGCAACTGCAAAGCCACCAAGTATAAGAGCAAGACACCAACAGGGAGGGAGGGTGGTGGGACAAAATAGCCTACAGACATTAAGCACTAGAGAGACAAATGAAAGTTTTGAAACTATAAGAATTTGTGAAGATACTGAATAGACAAAGTGCTTTATATATATTAAATTGTAAAAACAGTAATCTGTAAAAATAATCAAAAAAAATCAAGATACTTATATTTTGTAGCTCAGGTGCGGTCAACAACTTCTCCAGTCTGCACTGTGTGCAAAGACAGAAACCCTACCAAAGTTAGGGCTTAAAAACCAGAACAGCTTCTTTTTTTTTTACAAGAACACAAAAGAACCAGCCCCCACTAGCCAAGAGATAATTACACAGAGGAAATGTTTCAGTTTACACAATAGCCTACAGACAGCAAGCACTAGAGAGAAAAATAGGCTGCTCAAAGCTCCCCACCCTCACTGGTGAACAGAAAAGCTTCCTCCTATCCAAGTAAGGATATGGGCAAGACAGGAATTTGTACTAAAGTCCGGAATACAGCAAAACCTGAATGCAGGACTATTCTAGCACAGTAAAGGCAGGAAACAAAGATATATATATATATATATATATATATATATATATATATATATATATATATATATAAAATATATATATATACATATATGACAGTATCAGAGGCAGAAAAACACAGTAAGTGCTTTGCACAGGCTAGCACACTTCAGTGGGCAGCCTTAAAAGTTAAATCAAGCAAAAAACAATGGCTTAAAAGGGCAGGTAAGCAATAAATGCAATAGCAAGCATATTTAGGCATTAAAGCCGTCACAAACCCGCTTTTAGGTGAGAAAAATGCAGTTGCTAATGTAAAAGGTAGCAAAGAAATACTTAATCAGGTACCAGTCACTCGTTTTCATCTCTCTGCTGCTAGCACCGCACTACAGGACCATGAGGAGCTTGGTCTAGTCGGAACAAGTGCAAAAACCGTACCAAAGTGAGTTTTAAAGCAGGGGACTTGAAAGCAGGTTTTAAAGCATGGGACATGAAAAAGCTAGGAAATAGCCCAAAACGGCCAATAAACAACTAGATACTGAGCTGAGACCACTCCTTCAGGGACAGAGAGGTGGCTCAAAGCTCCCCACTCTCACTGGTGAACATAGAAGCTTCCTCCTATCCAATTAAGGATATGGTCAACACAGGAATTTGTACTGAAGTCCGGAATACAGCAAAACCTGAATTCAGGACTATTCTAGCACAGTAAAGGTGGGAAACAAAGATATATATATATATATATATATATATATTTTTTTTTTAGGACAGTATCAGAGGCAGAAAAACACAGTAAATGCTTTGCACAGGCTAGCGCACTTGAGTGGGCAGCCTTAACAGTTAAATCAAACAACAAACAATGGCTTAAAAGTGCAGGTAAGCAATAAATGCAATAACAAGCTTATTTAGGTATTAAAGCAGTCACAAACTCGCTTTTAGGTGAGAAAAATGCAGTCGCTAATGTAAAGGTAGCAAAGAAATACTTAATCAGATAGCAGTCACTCTTTTTCATCTCTCTGCTGCTAGCACCGCTCTGTAGGACAATAAGGAACTTGGCTGAGTCGGAACAAGTGCAAAAACCTCGCCAAAGCGGGTATTAAAGCAGGGGACTTGAAAGAGCTAGGAAATAGCCCAAAAAGGCCAGTAAACAATTAGGTACTGGACTGAGACCACTCCTCCAGGGACAAATAGGCTGTTCAAAGCTCCCCACCCTCACTGGTGAACAGAAAAGCTTCCTCCTATCCAAGTAAGGATATGGGCAAAACAGGAATTTGTACTAAAGTCCGGAATACAGCAAAACCTGAATTCAGGACTATTCTAACACAGTAAAGGCAGGAAACAAAGATATATATATATATGGCTTAAAAGTTCAGGTAAGCAATAAATGCAATAACAAGCTTATTTAGGTATTAAAGCAGTCACAAATCCGCTTTTAGGTGAGAAAAATGCAGTTGCTAATGTAAAGGTATCAACTTTTGGGGAA
>NC_056737.1:1635367663-1635372663 GCF_019279795.1 Protopterus annectens
TTTAGGAAAAGCATGCATAATTCGACATTATTCAACAATATAGTTAAGGGGCAAGCCATGCGTATATCTAGATTGTGTTGTGAAGAAGGAACACTATCTGAAGAAATAGAAACTCTGAAACAAGGTTTTTTAGTTAGAGGTTATGATGAACATGAGGTTAACATAGCATGCTTCCAGGCTATTGCTTTGAGGCCAAGTAGGGCTAAACCTTTCTTTGCTAACAACCTTGAGCGAAAGAATAAGAATGAGTTTTCTAACACTCTAAATATTACTTTTCCATATTCTGCCAATGTAAGCAGAATTGAAAAAGCAGATGTGAAATTGTTCAATCTCGCCGATTGTTCTTACACATGGTCGGCCGCATCACTAGCTCGCATCTTCGAGAAAGCTCGAGGCACAGTAATATCCCATGATCCTCCGGTGCTAACCCTCAGATCTAGTTTGCCGCTAGCAGCAGATCACATCGAGAGGCTCGGGCCAGTAGAATTTTTATATATATTTCTTGTTATTTCTTGATATTTACTTCAAATTTTTGTAGTGTTTGACAGGTTTAATACTAGTTGTTGTTTAAAGTAGTTGTAGTCTGGTTGTTACTTAAAAATTTTAGTAAGGGCCTTAGGCCATTTTTTTCTGTAAGAATTTACAGTACTTAAAAAAAAAAAAAAAAAAAAAAAAAAATATATATACTTTTCTATTTTTTCATATAGACATATATATATATATATATATATATATATATATATATATATATATATATTTATCTTAGTGTGCTGTGTGAGTGTTTTTTACAGTTTGGATATATATTGCATTTAAAATATATTATAGAAATGTTTTTTCTTAAGAGTGGTGTACTTTTCTTGGATTTTCCTTTATTATTGTAAGAATGTCAGAAAAGACCAAAAGTGGTTTTAAAAGGTGTCAGTGGGGACAGAAGATGTCCATTACTGACAACCACTCATCCTGCGTCTACTGTCTTGGCCCTCTCCACTTGCAGGAAGACTGTTCCATCTGTCATTCCTTTAGTGGGAGGGTCATGATGGAAAGACGCAGGAAGTTAGTCGACAGAGGGTTGCTTAAACCCGAGTTTCAGGAGGCCCTGGACAAGGCTGAACTGGTTTCAAAGTATTCGAAGAGGTCAAAGTCTTCAAGAGTGTCGGAGCCCAAGTCATCGGCTTCGAGCACCTCTTTTCAGATTTGGACACCCGCTCCTATGACTTCGGTGCCGGCTGTCGAGACTTTATCTCTGCATGAGGCTCAGGTCTTGGAGCCGGTATCAGAGGTACCACCTTCGGCTATCCTTCGCTCTGTGATGGCTTCGATCCCTTCGACCCATTCTTCGAGGCCACTTTCCGACTCCGATGTTGACCGAGTGGTACAGAAGCTTATGGAGAACTCGACCTTGTCCAAATTAATCGAGGTTTCGTCCCAGCTGGTTTCGAAACTCGAAGCTATTCCAGTTCCCTCAACACTTCCTCCTCCGAGACCCATCGAGTCATCGGTGTTAGGAGTCGAAGAACCGATGATTGTAGAGCCCTCGGTGCCGAAGCCTCCAGTAGTGCTATCGGCTCCATTGACCTCGACTCCTTCGGAACCAGCCGGAGAGTCTCGGAGCCGAAGATCTTTCCTGGGTTCTGGGGATAGTCGAACCGAGATATCGGTTCCGACTCTTCCCCTCGGTGCCTCGGCTCAGATCAGTTTGGATCCGTCCTCGGTGTTGGAGCCCGTGGTTCCGATTCCGGAGAAACTACCCCCTTCTTCGGATCGGGTCGGCTCTTCGGGTCGGGGCACCGGTGCCTTTGACATCATGAGGAAGGTCTTGTCTGATCAGACACATACTTCATCGGTATCTTCATCTCCTTCCCCAAAAGGTCCGCGTTCTGCTTCTGTGCCTTCGGTTCCTACTAAGCATCGAGACCCAATGCCTCAGAAGTCCCCACAGGGTGACTCTGGTTCCTCGGATGCATCCCCAGAAGCTCCCGCTGAGGATGTTCCGAGGAAACGACTGTGCAAGAGGAGGCACATAGATTCCCCTCAGGAATCTCTCACGTCTGATACTGATTTAGATGAAACAGAAGGGTCCCCACGGTCCACCTCTGAGGATGTCTCATTTGCAGACATTTTGGAAATCCTGAAGCAAAGAGGGGACTGGCAAACCCTTACCCCTTCTGTGGATGAATCAGTATTACTGAAGGCATTTGGGGCTCAACCTTCTACCTCCTGGGTGACTCCACCCTTTGACGATCTCATGGATCTTATAGCTCGGAGGGCTTGGGAAACACCTGATACAGTGGAACCAGTCCCCTGTAAACCAAATAAATACATGACGGCTCCCCAAGATAAAGCCTATCTTACAAAAGGAGTTCCCGTAGATACTATGGTGGTGGCGGCGGCCGCTAAGAAAGAGATGTCTGAATCATCTTCCTCTGTCCATCCTCCTAATAAGGATTCTAGGACAATGGACAGATATGGGAAGCGCATATTTAGTTCGGCGACTTTTTCCATCCGATCGCTCAACTACCTTATGCATTTCACGCGTTTACAGAGAGATCTCATTAAGGAATTAGGAGATACTCTCCAGGGACACACAGATGCTGCTGTCACCGAGAAAGTGACAGCGCAACTTAACAACCTAAATTCCACAGTCAACTCGTCCATGAGGCTGATTTCATACGCAGCCGAAGGATCGAGTAGAGCGGCAGCTTCAGCGATTGCCCTGAGAAGACAATCCTGGTTGCGCTTATGCTCGTTTGCGGAAGCTTTTAAGTCTTCCTTTGCCAACGCCCCCTTCAATGGTGCCTCCTTGTTTGGGCCCAAAGTAAAGGAGACTCTCACGAGGTGTGAACAAGAAGGGAAGACCCTGTCTGCCGTAGGGGTCCATTTTTCCGTTCCATCTAGACCCTACCCTAAAGGGCAATGAGGAGGAAAGATGGTTCCGAAGACTCAGGGATCTTTTCAACACACCCAGTGACGCCTCCAGAAGCAGAGGAGGGGAAGAACGGAAGACGCCCAGCCGGCAGAGGGGTCCGCAAAATCAGGGTGACAGAGAGACCTTCTCTGAAAGCCCTTCCAGCACTCCTGAGTGCAGGCCCGGCTGTCCTACTCTGGAGGCAGTCGGGGTCACTTGGCTTTATACCCAGAGGCCTGGCTAAATCTACATCAGATTACTGGGTAAAAGCATAGTTACCAGAGGCTACAACATCCCCTTCATAAAAATGCCACCCAACTCCAAAAACTCCCAGACGCTCCACCCAGTTCATGCAGACCAAGCAACCATAGAGATAGAAAGGTTGCTCGAAAACAGAGTCATCCAACCAGTCCCAGCGGACCAAATAGGATCCAGAACTTACTCAAGGTTCTTTTTAGTTCCAAAGAAAACAGGGGACTGGAGGCCAATTTTAGACCTCAGCAAGTTAAATACCTTTGTGAAAAAGGAAAGGTTCCGGATGGTCACGCTTCAGTCAATCCTCCCTTTTCTGCAAAAGGGCGACTGGATGTGCTCTATAGATCTCAAAGACGCATACTACCATATCAAAATGGCCAGGGCGTCCAGAGATCACTTGCGCTTCCGGCTGGGAGCCAGTCATTTCCAGTTTCGTGCTCTGCCCTTTGGTCTCACCTCAGCCCCCAGGGTGTTCACCAAATGCATGGCAGTAGTAGCGTCTCACTTGAGATGAAATGGATTCCGGGTGTTTCCTTATCTAGACGACTGGCTCCTTTCCGCCACCACCGAGTGTCGTCTTCTACAAGCCAGGGACTACACCATCAGTCTTTGCTCTTCACTAGGCATAACGGTGAATTTTGAAAAATCTGTCTTATCGCCGTCACAGCGTATCTTATTTATAGGAGCACAGCTAGACACTTCCCTGGCTCAAGTTACTCTCCCCCCACCAAGAGTATCAGACCTCAGGCATCAAAGTTTGCTCCTTCTTCACAACAAGAGAGTCCCTGCACGGCAAATATTAAGAGTGCTAGGCTTGATGGCACCCTCCCTTCTTGTAGTTCCTTTAGGCAGGATGCACATGAGGATTCTTCAATGGATGCTATTCGCCCAGTGGTCGTATCTACAACTTCCACTATCTCACGAAATCTTGATCATGAATTCTTGCAAGAAGGATCTCTTGTGGTGGATACACAGTCAAGAGCTAACACTAGGATGACCCTTTGTCTTACCCAGTCCGGTAACAACTCTAACCACGGATGCTTCCCTGATAGGGTGGGGGGGATTCTTTCAGGGACAAACAGTCCAAGATCAATGGTCCAACTTGGAGTACAATCTGCACATCATTGTTCTAGAGCTGAGGGCAGTGTTTCTAGCGTTGCAACACTTTCACAAGTCCTTACCTCGGGGAACAGTGACAGTTCAGACAGACAACATGTCAGTGGTCTGGTACATAAACAAGCAAGGGGGAACCAGATCTTACCCATTATGCAGGGAGGCCCTCAGAATTTGGCAATGGGCAAAGTCCACTGGACGCATTCTGATAACAACGTACATCCCGGGGACTTCCAACGTAATCGCGGACAGGTTGAGCAGAGCCATCCTGTTCCCTCACTAGTGGTCCCTCAAACCTCAAGTGGCGGAAGAGATCTTCTGCAGATGGGGCCAGCCTTGCTGCGACCTGTTTGCATCCCCATTGAATGCCAAATGCAGAAGCTACTTTGCCCTGTTACCCCAGGGGTGTCCCCAGGACGACTGGTATACTGATTGGCCCCTGGGTCTCCTTTACGCTTTTCCTCCTGTTCCACTAATTCCCAGGTTTTTGCAGAAAGCCAAACGTCTGGACAGGACCATAATATTGATAGCCCCATTCTGGCCTCGACAAATCTGGTTTCCTTTCCTTCAATCTCATCAAGTGGAGGAACCATGGATACTGGACCCGAGCCAGACCTGTTGACACATTCGTTGGGAGTTCCTCACACCTTCCTCAAGTCCCTCAAACTGACAGCTTGGCTGCTCCACTTCCCATCTTAGCCAGGTCGGAGTTACTATCCCCTGCAGT
>NC_056737.1:1635385163-1635390163 GCF_019279795.1 Protopterus annectens
GATACTATCGGAGCCACATTCTAAAAGAGATCGAGATCCCTCTATAGGATCTACTCTACTATTACTGCTCGCTGGAGCCAAGCTAAGTCCCCATTGGCTCCGATACCATTATCGGAGCCATTTCACAGAAAGAGATCCAGGTCCCCCTCAATTGGTTCTGTACACTCGGCACCAGGATCTCCTCTACTTCGGAGCAGAGTCACAAATCACATTCCTCTCAGTCTTCCAGGTTGTCAGACCATGATTTGCAGAGGGTGGTGAGTAGACTTCTTAAGTCCGAGGCACTGGCCCAAATGCTCCATAGCCCGACTCATCAGTCATTGGCTATTCCGTCCTCATTACATTCCTCCTCCGACTCTTCGAGTTCGGAGCCAGGGCTTGTTGGAGCCATCACTGTCGGCAAAGGCCGGATCCGATACCATCTTTTCAGCTCCGCTGCCTGCTCCGTCTCCTCTTGAGGGATCTCAGCGCCGGGCTTCCCTCGTCGGCTCTGAGGGGCGAGTGGCATCGGACCCTTGTCCGACCCCGCCTCCCTCTCGGGCTCGGCGCTGGTGAGTTCGGCTCGACATCGGCTCGAGCCATCTCTGTCGGTGCCGGAGGGTCCTTGTCTCTTCGAGCGAGGGCCTCGGACCTTGCCTGACAGGGATGCCTTCGAGGTCATGCGGAGCGTGCTAGAACCGGGTTCTGCCCCACAGTCGGTTCCCTCAGCTCCTCCTTCTACAGTGCCTGCGGAGATTTCTGCTCACCCCCTTGTCTCACACCATAGAGAACCAACTCCTCAAGTTTCCCCATTGGGAATTTCCTCCTCTTCCGAGGTCTCTCCTGACCCTGCAGGAGATCCCCCTAGGAAGAGGCACTGCAAGAGGAAGCACATTGACTCCCCTGAGTCTATCACCTCTGACACTGACTTGGAGGAACTGGTTCCCTCTGTTCCCTCTGAGGATGTCTCCTTTGGACAACCTAGAAATACTCATACAGAGGGGAAATTGGCCAGCCCTTAACCCTTCGGAGGATGAGTCAGTGTATCTTGAGGCATTTGGTTCTTGCCCTTCTACCTCCTAGGTGTCCCTCCCTTTGACCCCTTATGGAAGTGGTGGCAGGAAGGCTTGGACGGCTCCTGACTCAGTGGAACCCACCCCTAGGAGACCATCCAAATTTATCACTGCTCCCTCAGACAAACAGTTTCTATACAAAGGTGTCCCGGTTGATGCCATGGTGGTGGCTGCGGCCACAAAGAAGGAATTAGCTGATCCTTCTGTTCCTGTCCATCCTCCTAATAAAGAATCTAGGACCATGGACAGATACGGCAAGCGGATGTTTTCGTCAGCGACCTTTTCTATGCGGTCGCTGAACTACTTATGCCACTTCACTCGTCTCCAAAAAGATTTACTCAAGGATATGGGTGAACTGATGAAGGATCCTACAGCTGAGAGGTTCAAAGACACTATGAACTCCCAGTTGGCAACCCTAAATTTAATTGTGAACTCCTCCATGCGACTGGTTTCATACGCAGCAGATGGAGCGAGTAGATCTGCAGGCACAGGCATTGCCTTACGAAGGCACGCCTGGATGCGACTGTGCAACTTTGCGGACCCTTTCAAGGCGTCCTTCACCAATTCTCCCTTTGACGGATCATCTTTGTTTGGTCCACAGGTGAAGGATACATTGATCAGGTACGAGGTGGAAGGTAAGACTCTCTCTGCCGTAGGAGTCCGTTTTTCCACCCCTTCTAGACCCTATCCCAAAGGTCAGAGGGGAGGGAAGATGTGGTTCGAAACAATCTCAGGGAGTCTCATCTGACGAAGGCCGATTCCCTCTAGAGGCAGAGGGGAATAATAATAGACGCCGCCCCAGAGGCAGAGGAGGTCTGCAAAACCAGGGTAGCAGAGAGGTGTTCTCTGACAAACCCTTTCAGCACCCCTGAGGGACTGCCCGGCTGTCCACCTTCGGAGGCAGTCGGGGGAAGATTATCACTGTACCCAGAAGCCTGGCTTTCCCTAACTCAAGACAAATGGGTACAGTCGATCATATCCGAGGGTTACAAAATTCCCTTTATTCACATTCCAACTCAACCAAAAAAATCCCCTCCAGATGTTTCACCCAGTCTAAGGGAAAAAGCAGCATTGGAAGTCTCAAAGCTGCTATTAAAAAGAGTCATCCAACCAGTCCCAGCAGACCAGCAAGGATCCGGAATCTACTCCAAATTCTTTTTGGTACCAAAAAAAACCAGGGGACTGGAGGCCCATTCTAGATCTCAGTCACTTAAACAAGTTTGTCAAGAAAACAAAATTCCGGATGGTCATGCTACAGTCTATCCTACCCTTCTTGGGTCAGGACAATTGGATGTGCTCGATAGATCTTCAGGATGCGTACTACCACATCAAAATGAACCGACGCTCCAGGAGATATCTCCGCTTCAGGCTGGGAGCCAGTCACTACCAGTTCAGAGCCCTGCCCTTGGTCTCACTACAGCCCCGAGTGTTCACCAAATGCATGGCAGAAACCACGACTCACTTGAAGCGCCAGGGATTACAGGTGTTCCCATATCTGGATGATTGGCTCCTTACGCCACCACCAGGCATCAGCTTCTACTATCCAGGAATTTCACCATGCAAACCTGTCAAGCTCTAGGCATCTCAATAAATTTTGAAAATCTGCCTTGTCGCCTTGTCAGTCTATTACTTCATAGGCGCCAAATTAGATACACAGACTCTTTCAGCAACACTCACAGAGCAGAGGGTTTTAGACATTCGAACCAAGTATCCCTTCTGTTGCAATTGGTCAAAGTCAAAGCCAGATTAGTGTTAAAGGTACTAGGACTCATGGCAGCAGCTATTCCCCTTCTCCCTTAGCTCGCTTACATGAGGATCCTCCAGTGGATGCTCTTTACCCAATGGTCCTTTCAATGACTCCCAATGTCCCATACCATACTGATAACTCAAGTATGCAAGAATCAACTATCTTGGTGGGTCACGTCACCTCAACTTCTCCAAGGAAGACCCTTCACTCTCCCCCCTCCAGTTGCCACGTTGACAACAGATGCCTCCCTGATTGGGTGGGGGGGGGCATTATCAGGGCAGGACAGTCCAGGGCACGTGGCAACCCTTCGAGTGCCACTTGCACATAAATGTCCTAGAGATGAGAGCAGTGCTTTTAGCATTGCAAGCCTTTCACGACTCTCTTCCCAAAGGGACTATTGCAATCCAAACGGACAACATGTCCGTGGTGTGGTACATCAACAAACAAGGCGGAACCAGATCATACCCTTTATGTCGAGAAGCACTCAGACTTTGGCAATGGGCGATCTCTTCTCAGCTTTTCTGATAGCGATGCATATCCCGGAAATCCAACGCCATTGCCGACAGGTTGAGCAGAGCAATTCTCATGCCACATGAGTGGTCTCTAAAGACATCAGTTCTAGAAGAGGTATTTCTAAGATGGGGCCATCCTTGCTGCGATCTTTTTGCTACTCCCCAAAACAGCAAGTGTCAAGACTTCTTCACGCCTTCCCTGCTACCAGGCCTTCCCACCAGAGACGACTAGTCCACGATTGGCCCGGGACTTCTGTATGCCTTTCCCCTTTCCACTGATACCTCAACTAATTCAGAAAGCCATCGCTTGAGAGTGACTATGATCCTCATTGCCCCTTACTGGTCTCGACAGATATGGTTCCCCTTTCTTCATCGTTACCTTTTGGAGCAGCCTTGGCATCTGGACCCAGTACCAGATCTCATTACCCATCAGTCGGGTCAGCTGCACCAATCTCTGTCTTCCCTAAACCTCACAGCATGGTTTCTCCAATTCCTACCTTAGCCAGGCTTCCCTCAATATCTCGCTCGGTCCGAGATATATTGATAGCCTCTCATAAATCCTCTACCCAGAAGATTTATACTAGTAAATGGAAACGTTTTTCCCTTTGGGCATCATCAAAAAACATTGATCCTTTTACTGCACCTATCCAGTCCATTTTAGACTTCCTGGCAAACTATTTCATTTAGGATCTTCTGCATCAACCATTAGAGTTCAGTTGGCTGCCATTTCAAATTTTCATGTGGGTGTTTCAGAATCCAGCATTATGGCTCACAAACTTTGTAAGGCCTTCTTAAGAGGTATATTTCTTCTCAAACCTCCGATCAAAGACCCACCGCCTCAATGGGATTTAAACTTGGTTCTGCCTTTAATTCTTCCCCTTGAACCAGCGGCTTCATGTTCTCTGAAATTGCTTTCCTGGAAGACACTTTTTCTGGTAGCTATAACTTCAGCGAAAGAGTATCAGAACTCCAAGCCCTCTGCAGTCGCCCTCCTTACCTAGTTTTTCACAAAGACAGAGTATCTCTCCGACTAACCCATCCTTTTACCAAAAATCTCTTCTCAAATTAACCTAAACCAGATTATTGATCTCCCGTTTTTCCCTAACTATTCAAATAGATCAGAGCAAAAGCTGCATTTTTGGATGTTCATCGCCAACTGAGATATTACTTAGACAGAACTAAACAACTCAGGAAATCTGATCAATTGTTTCTGTCATATGCAGAAGGAAGATTGGGCCTTCCAGTTACCAAAGTATCTCTGTCTAGATGGCTCCTTCTACAATTACTTTCATCTATGAGATCAGACATCAAAATTACCCTCAAGACCTAGAGCTCATTCAACCAGGGCATTAGCTACATCCATAGCCTTTCAGGACAGATTGCCAATAGACTCAATCTGTGCAGCAGCCACATGGGCTTCTCCTCATACATTCATTTCACATTACAAATTGGACATGGTTTCCAGAAGCCGTGCCAATTTTGGTTCCACTGTTCTCAAGAGTCTGTTCCGATAGGCCACCCGGGATAAGGTGCTAGGGACGCGGTCCCATCCAGCAAGAATGAAGGCAAGATTGACAACTTAACATTAAGAAGTTATGTACCTACCATAACGTTCCATGTTAGTTGTCTTCTTCTCGCCTTCTTTCTTAAGGCCCCTCCTCCTTCCCCAAGCCTGACAGACCGACCGGA
>NC_056737.1:1635395163-1635408569 GCF_019279795.1 Protopterus annectens
GGGACGGGTTGGAAGAGAAAAGGAGGGGGTGGAGTTGTGTTAGAGATAGGTAAAGTGAAATTATTAGGTGATAGGTGACTGGCAAGTGATTGAATGGCCTCAGTGAAAAAAGTATTAAAGGCATTGGCAGTGTGCTTTGGGTTCTCCTGGTCTGTGCCTTGTGGGTTAGGTGCAATGGATTGACCTGGGTGTAATAGTTGGTTAATGCTTGCCCAGAATTTTTGTGGGTTATTATGTTTAGTTTGCTGGAACTGTAAGTAGTAGTTTCTTTTCTCAGACAGTATAGCTTTCTTAGTTTCATTTCTCAGTTGTCTAAAGTTTTGATGGTCAGCAGAGTTTTTAGTCATACGCCATTTGGCCCCATATTTATTTCTAAGGTGGATTTTTTGTTTGGTTTCTTTTGACAGCCATGGGGCAGATTTAGTTTTGTTTCTAATAGAGCGGTTTGGTGCATGGTTATCTAGGATGGTGAGGAATTTGGAATTAAAGTATTTGACAGCTTCCTCAAATGGGAGGTGTCTTAAGGGAGACCAATTGCATGCTCTTAGTTCACTTTGGAAGAGATCAGGGTTAAAGTTTTTTCTTGGATCTAATGGACTTGACAGTGGGTGGAATGGAGGCATTGGTTTTATGCCTGATAATGTAGGTAAGTGAGTGGTCACTAATATCATCAGGGAGGGTTCCAGATTTATATATGTGGGGATGTTTTTTTATGAGAATCCAATCCAAGGTACTTTCTTTCTTATTGGGCTTGTTTATCCTAGTAGGGGAGGTAATGATTTGAGAGAAACCAAATAAGTTAATGAGGGTGGTAGGTTGGCTGCTGCAACAGCTGTTCCAATCTGTGTTAAAATCACCTAGGATAATGGTTTCTTGGGGCAGGTTTAGTGATAGCCAGCAGAGGATATATTCTATGGTGGTATTGTTATTGCCAGGAGGTAGATAAATACAGATAATATAGATGTATTTGAAAGTGTTGAGTTGAAGTTTGGAAATAAGAATTTCAGCAGTAGAATCTACAGGTGGTTTAAGGTCATATGTGGTGATCTGTAGACCTGATTTAAATAGGATAGCAATTCCCCCACCCTTCTTTGCTATACGGTCAGATCTATATATATTATATCCGGGTGGGGTGATTTCATTGTCTTTAGTTACAGGCTTTAACCAGGTTTCTGTTAAGCAGAGAATGTCGAAAGAGTAGACTTCTAAGAGAGCATGGAGTTGTGAGACTTTATTATTGATGCTACATATGTTGAGGTGGGCTATGAAGAGAGAGTTTGTTGGCTGAGTAAGGGAATGTGTGTTGAATTGATTGGGATCATGGAGTTGTGTGGTAGGAAGTGTCATTGGGCCAGGATTTGGGTGTATGTCTCCATCTTTTAATGAGAGGAGTTGTATAAGAAAGCCTAGAGTTGGGACTCTTCTGTATAGATGTGGAGATTTTCTGGGATTCTGATTGTAGTACCTAATGTGGACTGTTCTATGAAATCTAGACAGTAGATAGCTGGGTGTAGATGTTATGTTTACATGTTTTGTGAGTGCTGGTAGGTAAGAAGAGGTAATTAGCTTATTGGGGTTATGAATGTTTGGATGTAATGAGTGTTCATAGGAGGTAAGTATGTAGGCTAAAAGTAATGGTGGTAGAATAAGTAACAGGTGAAAGTGTAAATGTGTTTGGACTGATGGTTTATACATTTGGATGGATTATTAGTTAGGTGTGTTGTTGTAGGTATGGGTGTATGGTAGTTGCCTACAGGGAAGAGCAAAAAAAACAGGAGGGTGTGGTTAGGAGAGAATAGAGAGTGGTTAGAGAAGGATGATAGGGGTGTGTGGCCAGTGGTAAGGTAGCCTGAGAATAGTGGGAGGAGGAAAGGGTGTGAGTAAATAGTATAAGAGTAGGACCCCTGGGGTGGGTGGGAATTGGGGGTAGGGAGGGGAGCGGAGTGAGCCGGCAGGGCAAACAGAGCGGGTTGAAACAGGTAGTAAAGCAGCTTGACAAGAAACAATCAGCAGAGCTGGATACTAAAGGTAAGTTAGATAAGTCAGGAGTAGGTAAGAGCAGAGATAAGTAAGGAGTCTGTGATAGAATAGGTGGTTGTAGACAGTAGTAGTAAAGGGTGAGGAGAGAGTATAAAGAGGTGGTCTGGGAGATCCAAATTGTTAGGTAAGGAAACAAGAGAGCAGAAGGTAATCAGGAGGTGAAAGCTGGGTTAAGGGTGCCACCTAGTGGCCGGGTCTTCTATTGCAGGTGAGTTTGAGAGGGAGTTAGCTGGTTGTAGAACTGGGAGGGGGTGACTGCAAGTAATAGGGGTTACTGTGTAGGTTAGGAGGTAAGTGGGTAATAGTATTGTTAAGAGAGGGAGGTAGAGACTGCTGGCTGTCCTGGCCTAAAGCCTGCATTTGATCCCCTAAAGGTTTTAGTACAATGGTTTACAATGTTACTGGCAGGATATAGAGACCAACAACATACTTTCTTGTTATCTTGAGATAGGATGCAGGGAATTTAGGCTATGAGATGCCACTGCAGGGATTCAGATAGGGTTCTTTCCACAAGGTAGGTTGGTTTCAAGAGACTAGTGTGGGAATAGCACAGGAAGAGTATGGTACTGAGAGGAGAGAGAAGAGACAAAGTGGTGTGGGGAAAAAAAACAAGAGTTAGCACATGTTAAGGTAGGACTGGTACTATTTCACAATAGTTAACATAAAAACATAACATATATAGCGAGCATGTAAACATTCCCTTAAGAGTAGCAGCAATAGATATTGCATTTAAACCAACAGTTCAGCAAATTAATACTGTAGCAGGACACTGTTTTCAGGCTCAGTAGGACTATCATCCACATTTAAGATATAAGCTATAAACATACCCTATTCATTAATAGCAGCCATTAAAACCAGCAGTTCTAAAACAAACAATACTATAGCTGGACCTTGTTTATAGGTTCATTAGCTCTATCATCACATTTGGGACATAATCTATGTTAAGAAAATTACCACAGTAAAACACAATGCAGCAAAAAATATCTAGGAGAAAATACTGCCACACTATGGAGGTATAGAATGCAGCAGTTAAATAGGGATAACACCATGAGAAATGCAAGAGTTTATGCTAGGCTACTGGGTCCCTTAAGAGCTAAGGAAGCGCTTAAAGCTGTAATGCGAGTATGCCAGCATTAGCGATTCAGCTCTTGGAACTATTCCGAGCTAGTGCATGGCTAAGGTACCCAGTGTGGTTAACAATAAAGTATGTCAGCTAAAATAAGCTACTAAAGGAGAAATAGTATGCAGCAGACAACCAGGCAGATACCCAAATATGTTTGTAATTGCGACTCAGTTCCTGGGACTCTCTGGAGCTAGAGAGAAGAAAATAAAGTTGCACAATGTGGTTATCAAGCAATTAATTATGCTACTAGAGCTACTCGCTGGAGTAGTGGTGTGCAACAGTCAACTAGGGCATTTACATGAAAATCTAGATCGGAGCATTAGGAGACCAGCTGTACATATAATTAATATAATTCACATCTAATTGTAGTATTTAGAGAAAGCAGGACAAATATTGAGCCACGACACATTCAGAGTGTCTCGGCTTTGCTGGCGTAGTATTAAAATCCGTTTGCTGGCTTAATACAAGCAGTTCAGTGCAGGCATACTTAAAAATGGCTCCACGTGGGAGGCGTTGCACTAAAAAAAAACCTTTTATGGGCTTAGAACAAACAACTGAAATATTAAAAGCCGTTTTCGGGTTTATAACATGCAGTTAGGTTCGGGCATACTCAAAAAAGGCTCCTCGTGGGTGGCGTTGGACTAAAAAGCCTTTAACTGGCTTAGATCAAACAACTGAATACAAAAAAGCCGTTTACAGGGCTAAATCATGCATTTAACTTCGGGCATACTCAAAAATGGCTCCATGTGGGAGGTGTTGTACTAAAAATGCCTATTACGGGCTTAGAACAGACGACTGAGTACAGGACGCTCAGAAATGGCTCCACGTTTGTGACACAATACAAAGATGCTGCAACAGGATTACAAAACATATATCAAAGAATGTAACAACTATAAGGCACACAGTTAATCAGTTCAGCTTTAGGGAAGACATAACTAACATCCAACAAATAACATATAAAGGAATGTAACAACTGTAAGGGTACACAGTTAAACAATTCAGCTTAGGAAGACAAAAATAGCATCAGGCAATTACTACATACTGAGGCAAAAGACGCTGGGACAGGAGCAGACAGCAGTCAGAGCTTTACCAAGATATTAAAGATGGCGCCACACAGGACCCAGGGTATTTATGGGATTTCAGAGGATAAAAAAGGTGGAGATGGGAGGGGAGAGAGGTGAGGGACAGGTACAGCTAGGAGGGGCAAGAGATGATTCACATTCAGAAGGCTATTGGACATAAAAGAGTGAAGAGCAGGAGGTTTAGGATACAAGGACAGGAGGGATAATGAGGGTAGAGACAGAAGGGATTGAAGGAAGAGCAGGTTTAAATACGAGGGTTGTGGGTTTAAATACAAGGGATGTAGAATACAAGGAAAGTAGGGATAATGGGGAGCGGGTTGAAACAGGTAGTAAAGCGGCTTGACAAGAAACAATCAGCAGAGCTGGATACTAAAAGTAAGTTAGATAAGTCAGGAGTAGGTAAGAGCAGAGATAAGTAAGGAGTCTGTGATGGAATAGGTGGTTGTAGACAGTAGTAGTAAAGGGTGAGGAGAGAGTATAAAGGGGTGGTCTGGGAGATCCAAATTGTTAGGTAAGGAAACAAAAGAGCAGAAGGTAATCAGGAGGTGAAAGCTGGGTTAAGGGTGCCACCTAGTGGCCGGGTCTTCTATTGCAGGTGAGTTTGAGAGGGAGTTAGCTGGTTGTAGAACTGGGAGGGGGTGACAGCAAGTAATAGGGATTACTGTGTAGGTTAGGAGGTAAGTGGGTAATAGTATTGTTAAGAGAGGGAGGTAGAGACTGCTGGCTGTCCTGGCCTAAAGCCTGCGTTTGATCCCCTAAAGGTTTTAGTACAATGGTTTACAATGTTACTGGCAGGATATAGAGACCAACAACATACTTTCTTGTTATCTTGAGACAGGATGCAGGGAATTTAGGCTGTGAGATGCCACTGCAGGGATTCAGATAGGGTTCTTTCCACAAAGTAGGTTGGTTTCAAGAGACTAGTGCGGGAATAGCACAGGAAGAGTATGGTACTGAGAGGAGAGAGAAGAGACAAAGTAGTGTGGGGAAAAAAAACAAGAGTTAGCACATGTTAAGGTAGGACTGGTACTATTTCACAATAGTTAACATAAAGACATAACATATATAGCGAGCATGTAAACATTCCCTTAAGAGTAGCAGCAATAGATATTGCATTTAAACCAACAGTTCAGCAATAATACTGTAGCAGGACACTGTTTTCAGGCTCAGTAGGACTATCATCCACATTTAAGATATAAGCTATAAACATACCCTATTCATTAATAGCAGCCATTAAAAGCAGCAGTTCTAAAACAAACAATACTATAGCTGGACCTTGTTTATAGGTTCAGTAGATCTATCATTACATTTGGGACATAATCTATGTTAAGAAAATTACCACAGTAAAACACAATGCAGCAAAAAATATCTAGGAGAAAATACTGCCACACTATGGAGGTATAGAATGCAGCAGTTAAATAGGGATAACACCATGAGAGATGCAAGAGTTTATGCTAGGCTACTGGGTCCCTTAAGAACTAAGGAAGCGCTTAAATCTGTAATGCGAGTATGCCAGCATTAGCGATTCAGCTCTTGGAACTATTCCGAGCTAGTGCATGGCTAAGGTACCCAGTGTGGTTAACAATAAAGTATGTCAGCTAAAATAAGCTACTAAAGGAGAAATAGTATGCAGCAGACAACCAGGCCGATACCCAAATATGTTTGTAATTGCGACTCAGTTCCTGGGACTCTCTGGAGCTAGAGAGAAGAAAATAAAGTTGCACAATGTGGTTATCAAGCAATTAATTATGCTACTAGAGCTACTCGCTGGAGTAGTGGTGTGCAACAGTCAACTAGGGCATTTACATGAAAATCTAGATCGGAGCATTAGGAGACCAGCTGTACATATAATTAATATAATTCACATCTAATTGTAGTATTTAGAGAAAGCAGGACAAATATTGAGCCACAACACATTCAGAGTGTCTCGGCTTTGCTGGCGTAGTATTAAAAGCCGTTTGCTGGCTTAATACAAGCAGTTCAGTGCAGGCATACTTAAAAATGGCTCCACGTGGGAGGCGTTGCACTAAAAAAAAAACTTTTATGGACTTAGAACAAACAACTGAAATATTAAAAGCCGTTTTCGGGTTTATAACATGCAGTTAGGTTCGGGCATACTCAAAAAAGGCTCCTCGTGGGTGGCATTGGACTAAAAAGCCTTTAACTGGCTTAGATCAAACAACTGAATACAAAAAAGCCGTTTACAGGGCTAAATCATGCATTTAACTTCGGGCATACTCAAAAATGGCTCCATGTGGGAGGCGTTGTACTAAAAATGCCTATTACGGGCTTAGAACAGACGACTGAGTACAGGACGCTCAGAAATGGCTCCACATGGGTGACACAATACAAAGATGCTGCAACAGGATTACAAAACATATATCAAAGAATGTAACAACTATAAGGCACACAGTTAATCAATTCAGCTTTAGGGAAGACATAACTAACATCCAACAAGTAACATATAAAGGAATGCAACAACTGTAAGGGTACACAGTTAAACAATTCAGCTTAGGAAGACAAAAATAGCATCAGGCAATTACTACATATCGAGGCAAAAGACGCTGGGACAGGAGCAGACAGCAGTCAGGGCTTTACCAAGATATTAAAGATGGCGCCACACAGGACCCAGGGTATTTATGGGATTTCAGAGGATAAAAAAGGTGGAGATGGGAGGGGAGAGAGGTGAGGGACAGTACAGCTAGGAGGGGCAAGAGATGATTCACATTCAGAAGGCTATTGGACATAAAAGAGTGAAGAGCAGGAGGTTTAGGATACAAGGACAGGAGGGATAATGAGGGTAGAGACTGAAGGGATTGAAGGAAGAGCAGGTTTAAATATGAGGGATGTGGGTTTAAATACAAGGGATGTAGAATACAAGGAAAGTAGGGATAATGGGGAGCGGGTTGAAACAGGTAGTAAAGCGGCTTGACATGAAACAATCAGCAGAGCTGGATACTAAAAGTAAGTTAGATAAGTCAGGAGTAGGTAAGAGCAGAGATAAGTAAGGAGTCTGTGATGGAATAGGTGGTTGTAGACAGTAGTAGTAAAGGGTGAGGAGAGAGTATAAAGGGGTGGTCTGGGAGATCCAACTTGTTAGGTAAGGAAACAAGAGAGCAGAAGGTAATCAGGAGGTGAAAGCTGGGTTAAGGGTGCCACCTAGTGGCCGGGTCTTCTATTGCAGGTGAGTTTGAGAGGGAGTTAGCTGGTTGTAGAACTGGGAGGGGGTGACTGCAAGTAATAGGGGTTACTGTGTAGGTTAGGAGGTAAGTGGGTAATAGTATTGTTAAGAGAGGGAGGTAGAGACTGCTGGCTATCCTGGCCTAAAGCCTGCGTTTGATCCCCTAAAGGTTTTAGTACAATGGTTTACAATGTTACTGGCAGGATATAGAGACCAACAACATACTTTCTTGATATCTTGAGACAGGATGCAGGGAATTTAGGCTGTGAGATGCCACTGCAGGGATTCAGATAGGGTTCTTTCCACAAAGTAGGTTGGTTTCAAGAGACTAGTGCGGGAATAGCACAGGAAGAGTATGGTATTTCTTGTTATCTTGAGACCGGATGCAGGGAATTTAGGTTGTGAGATGCCACTGCAGGAATTCAGATAGGGTTCTTTCCACAAGGTAGGTTGGTTTCAAGGGACTAGTGCGGGAATAGCACAGGAAGAGTATGGTATTTCTTGTTATCTTGAGACAGGATGCAGGGAATTTAGGCTGTGAGATGCCACTGCAGGGATTCAGATAGGGTTCTTTCCACAAGGTAGGTTGGTTTCAAGAGACTAGTGCGGGAATAGCACAGGAAGAGTATGGTACGAGGCAAAAGATGCTGGGACAGGAGCAGACAGCAGTCAGGGCTTTACCAAGATATATGTGCATGTGTGTGTGTGTGTATGTGTGTGTGTGTGTGTGTGTGTGTGTGTGTGTGTGTGTGTGTGTGTGTGTGTGTGTGTATATATATATATATATATATATATATATATATATATATATGTGTGTGTGTGTATATATATATTTATATATATATATGTGTGTGTGTGTATATATATATATATATATATATATATATATATATATATATATATATATATATATATATATATATATATATATATATATATCAACAATACCCCTCAGTTGCAGCAAGCATAAACAATAATTCATCCAATTCAAGTTCTTCTATTTCAGCAAATCCACAAATAGATAGAGAAGCACTTGCTGTAAAAATTTTTATTCCAAACACAAAGATAACACGTAAGCGCTTTCACGGATTCAACCGCTTCATCAGACGTAACAGTTTCAAAAACCAACTTACTGGTATTTAACAGAAATTCAAATACTTAATTGAATAATTGATGAATCCATTTTAAAGTGCCATTTCATGATATTACTCATACATACAAAACATTCATATTTCTATTAAAAACATATATAAATAATTAATTAAAAACTCCTATACTTTCAATAAAAATATAAATATACATAGTGTTATCTCAGTTGTCTAGCTCTCAATATAGGCTTAATAGATATCATATCGTTTAGGCCATAGCCCCTATGTGCACCTAGCCTAAATATCCATTCTAACTCTGTGCATTCTGTATCATTTATAATATTCCCTAACCTTAAATTGGTATATTGTATATGTAAAATCTGAAAATGGAAAATATGAGTTGGGCCTTCCTTATTAATGTGTCGTGCTAGTGCATTATAATCTTCCTTCCTAGCTATACTATAATAGTGATCTCTAATACGTTCTTTCAGTGTACGATTTGTTTTACCCACATAGAATCGAAAGCACTGTATACAGTGTGCTATATATACTAAGTTTTTAGAATTGCATGAGCCGTTCACTTTAAGCTCCCAAAGTCGCCTGGTTTCAGGATGTCTATAGTACCGTGACTCGTCCACATATATACACTGCTTACAATTATTGCATTTTCTGGTCCCATCAAATCTTACTGCTAACTCCATATCCAGACCAGAACCTATTAAATTTCGATAGCAAAATTGCTGTTTCAATGTCTTATTATTTTTATATACAAATCTCGGACCATCGCCTACTAACTCTTTCACTTTATCATCCACCATTAAGATATTCCAGCATTTCCCTATGGCTTCTTTTACCTTCTGAATATTGTTACCATAAGGTATAACAATACTAAGGTCCTGTTTTCCTTTAATAGCATGTTGATTCTTCCTCTGTGGGTTATTCGAAAAGTAAGGTCTAGCCTGTGAATTCCTCTGTGCAAGGACTTGTTTACAAATAGTATCAATATCATTGCTCTCATAACCACTAGATATAAAGTCAGATTTCAATCTCGACAATTCTTCAGTTAACATCTTATCATTGCAGCATAGCCTAGATAGTCTATAAGCTTGCCCTCTGACTATGTTATTAAATACTGTCGGTTTGTGCATACTACTACGATGTAAGAAATTGGGACAATAACAAGGTTTCCTGTATACATTGGTAACAATAGTACCTTGGACCATATTGATAGTAACGTCCAAGTAATTAATGGAAGTGTCTGAATTTTCCATTGTAAACTTTAAAAAGTCACTCGTTGCATTTATTTGCGTTAAAAAAGCATTCAAATCTGCAACACTACCCTTCCAAAGAAGAAAAAGATCATCAACAAAACGTCGATGAAATAATATCTTCGGATGATTCAATAAATACTGTTTTTCCCATGCTACCATTATTAAGTTGGCATAGGCATTAGCGCAACTTGTTCCCATTGCCACGCCCCTTTTCTGTCGATACAACTTGCCCTGATATAAAAACAAGTTATTCTCTAATACCAACTCCAATAGGAAGCATATAAAATCTGCTTTTAAGGTGTCCATCCCACCATCTGTCTCTAGCAGCCCTTTCAATATAAACAAACCTTTATCATTGGGAATACTTGTAAATAATGATTCCACGTCTAATGTTACTAGAACCAAATCGAAAGGCTTGTCATAAGCTTGTAAAAACATGTATAGATCATGTAAAAAATGTGCTGTGTCTACCAGAACATGTCCATATAACAATAACTGCTGTTTCAGCTGCTGATCTAGATAAATTGACATGCCCTCCGTAGCCCAACCTGCACCAGCAACTATAGGTCTAAATTTAGGAAATGTTGGGTGTTTGTGAATTTTAGGCAAACCATGTAACTGTGGGATAACAGGGAAGTATAGGTCCTTAGTTATGATTTGTAAATTTAAACATTCAAGTAATTAAGTAGAATCCATAATCACAGTTGGCCCACCTTTATCTGCCGGCCTTATTGCTATACTATGATTATTTATTATTATTATGGATTCTACTTATTATGTAGATACAATGTGTGAGATGTTGAACACTGAAGCCTATGAGGAACTTGCATTTGATGAGGTTTATGTAGTATTAGAAAATATAAATAGAGCGCTTGTTGAATATTTATATTTTTATTGAAAGTATAGGAGTTTTTAATTAATTATTTATATATGTTTTTAATAGAAATATGAATGTTTTGTATGTATGAGTAATATCATGAAATGGCACTTTAAAATGGATTCATCAATTATTCAATTAAGTATTTGAATTTCTGTTAAATACCAGTAAGTTGGTTTTTGAAACTGTTACGTCTGATGAAACGGTTGAATCCGTGAAAGTGCTTACGTGTTATCTTTGTGTTCGGAATAAAAATTTTTACAGCAAGTGCTTCTCTATCTATTTGTGGATTTGCTGAAATAGAAGAACTTGAATTGGATGAATTATTGTTTATGCTTGCTGCAACTGAGGGGTATTGTTGATATATAACTTTTTGGTATCGTGTGTGTTTATATATATATATATATATATATACAGCAGTCAGGACTTTACCAAGATATATGTGCATGTGTGTGTGTGTATATATATATTTATATATATATATATATATATATATATATATATATATATATATATATGTGTGTGTGTGTGTGTATATATATATATATATTTATATATATATATGTGTGTGTGTGTATATATATATATATATATATATATATATATATATATATATATATGTGTGTGTGTGTGTGTGTGTGTGTGTGTGTGTGTGTGTGTGTGTGTGTATATATATATATATATATATAATCTTTATATATTTTATTTTATTTTACATTTGTTGACCTGGCTAGTCCAACTGGATACATGTCCATTTTCAGTAGAGGCCCGAGGAGTTAAGCTCCAAAGCTAGGACAATGCAATAAACAATGCAATTAACATGAGATAGATAAAACAAAAAAAGCTATTTACAGTATGTATAACAGGTTATCACCATAAAATTTACAGTGCAGAATACAGGCATAATAAAGGATGCAAGTACAATCTATAGTTTACAATGCAGAAATACAGGCATAATAAAGGAATGCAAATGCAATCAAGGTTTTCAAGAGATAATTAGTAACATCGTTTAAATAAGGAAGGAGTTGCTTTTAATGTGTTAATGGGTTTGGAAGATCAGAGTATATTAGGACAGTTAGACTAGTCATGTTTAGAGCATGGGCATAACCAATGAGTTTTGAGGAGTACTTTCAATTTGTTTTTTAAACAGGGTAGTGAAGGAAGTGTGGAGAGTTCATTTGGAAGGAGGTTCCAGGATTTTCCAACTATATTAGAAAAAAGGGAGTCACCAGCTTTATTGTTTGTTTTAGTTGTATGTACTAGAAGTTTCTGAGAAGACCTTAAGGAGTCCAGGTTTTTATAGGGAGTGATTAGTGTGGAAAGAATAGGTGTTTTGGATGGTTTGTAAAGAGTGCTGTGGGCTATAGTTAGCTGATGAAATTTAATTAGATTTTGTAGTTCAAGCCATCCTACCTGCTTTAAATTGAGGCAGTGATGGGTTCTAAATGGGTTGCCTGTTGCAAATCTGGCAATATTATTGTAGGACATTTCCAATTTGTTAAGATTATTTTTTGATAGGTTAGTAAAAATAGGTGAGGCATAGAGAAGAGATAAGATGAGTGTGTGCTATTGTGGTTCAAGCTGAAGGTAGGAGAAAGGATTTTATCCTATAGAGAGAGCCTAGCTTTTTGTTGACAGTTTTTATGGTATTAATATGGATATCAAAGTTCAGATTATTGTCAATGGTGACTCCTAATAGTTTGGTGGTTGGTTCAGGGGATATAATGGTTTTATTGGTAGAGTTAACTGAGAAATCTAATGGGGGGGGGGGGTTTAGTAGGAGAGAAAAGAAGGAGTTTAGTCTTTTTGGGATTTAGGAGAAGGCATCTATGTGTGAACCATTTCTCAACTGTGTTAAATACTTGTTGAGTAAGACAGAGAAGTTCAGAGGAGGAGGAAGCTGAGCATATCAATGTAGAGTCATCCGCATATTGTATGCATGTAGCTTGGGGGATGGCAAGGTGGAGGTCATTGATGAATATGGAAAAAAGTAGAGGTCCAAGGATGGACCCTTGTGGGACTCCACGGTTGACAGGCAGGTGAGTAGAGAGAGACTTGTGCCATAGTACGGCCTGTTGTATTTTATCCAGGTAAGACTGGAACCATTTTATGGAGGCTGTATCTAGTGACAAGGATTTCAGTATAGTGATGAGAATTTGGCGATTTACCACGTCAAAAGCTTTAGACAGGTCAATGAATAGGGCTGAAGAGAGTTTGTTAAGGTTGCGGTTGTTGTTGATACAGTCTGTGAAGGAAAGAAGGGCAGTAGTAGTGCTATGTGAAGGTCTAAAACCATGTTGACAGTTGGCTAGTAGGTTATTTTGTATTAGATGCTCAAGCAATTGTTTGTGGATACATTTTTCCATGATCTTTGCTCTCTCTCTCTCTCTCTCTCTCTATATATATATATATATATATATATATATATATATATATATGTACATGTGTGTGTGTGTGTGTGTGTGTGTGTGTATATATTTATACTCACACACACACACACACACACACACACACACACACACACACAGATCTATATATAGATATATATATATATGTGTGTGTATATATCTATCATCATCCTCTTCTTTCGGCTGTTCCCGTTAGAGGTCGCCACAGCGGATCACCTGTTTCGATTTCTTCTGGTCCTCTGCATCTTGCTCTGTCACACCAAACACCTGCATGTCCTCTTTCACCACATCCATAAACTTACCCTCCTTACTGGTAGCCCCTTCATCTTTTCCTTT
>NC_056737.1:1635409069-1635460920 GCF_019279795.1 Protopterus annectens
TTTTTTTTTGAGACACAATTAGTGCCCATTTGTGTACTCAATATTTATGTCAGTATTTCATGCCATGGACAACCTGTTCAAAGCTTCCTCTTTCTCTGAACTCACCTGAAGATATGTCTTATGTTTGTTTGATTACTAACTATGATAATGTATATACATAATAGACATATAAGTATATATATATATATATATATATATATATATATATATATATATATATAAATATACAAGTCTAGTTCAGATGATCGAACTTTCAAATGTTCGACTTTCATATGGCCGACACCATATGATCAAACATTTAAAGTTCGAACATCTAATAAAAAAATTAAAACAAAACAAAAAAATTACCTGAATGCTTTTAGCAAGCCCTGCTGCACCCCCTGCTATTTAAATATACCAATTCTGAGGTTGCACTAGAGTATGGAAAAGGGAACTCTTCCTATCGCATGCTGTATGGAGATCACCATTAAGAATGTTCTAACTTTTAAAAGTTTGATCATATGGTCTTGGCCATATGAAAGTCGAACTTTTGAAAGTTCGAGCATATGAAGGAGACCCATATATATATATATATATATATATATATATATATATATCAACAATACCCCTCAGTTGCAGCAAGCGTAGACAACAGTTCATCCAATTCAAGTTCTTCTGTTTCAGCAAATCCACAAATAGAGAAGCATTTGCTAAAAAACTTTTATTCCGAACACAAAGATAAAACGTAAGCGCTTTCACGGATTCAACCGCTTCATCAGACGTAACAGTTTCAAGAACTGACTTACTAGTATTTAACAAAAATTCAAATGCTTAATTGAATAATTGATGAATCCATTTTAAAGTGCCATTTCATAATATTATTCATATATACAAAACATTCATATTTCTATTAAAAACATATATAATTAATTAAAAACTCCTATACTTTCAATAAAAATATAAATATATAAAAAAGTATATGCACATAGTATTATCTCAGTTGTCTAGCTCTCAATATAGGCTTAATAGATATCATATCATTTAGGCCATAGCCCCTATGTGCACCTAGCCTAAATATCCATTCTAACTCTGTGCATTCTGTATCATTTACAATATTACCTAACCTTAGATTGGTATATTGTATATGTAAAATCTGAAAATGGAAAATATGGGTTGGGCCTTCATTAATAATGTGTCGTGCTAATGCATTATAATCTTCCTTCCTAGCTATGCTATAATAGTGGTCTCTAATACGTTCTTTCAGTGTACGATTCGTTTTGCCTACATAGAACCGAAAACACTGTGTACAGTGTGCTATATATACTAGGTTTTTAGAATTACATGAGCCATTCACTTTAAGCTCCCAAAGTCGCCTGGTTTCAGGGTGCCTATAGTACCTTGACTCGTCCACATATAAACATTGCTTGCAATTATTGCATTTTTTGGTCCCATCAAACCTTACTGCTAACTCCATATCTAGACTAGAGCTTATTAAATTACGATAGCAGAATTGCTGTTTCAGTGTCTTATTATTTTTATATACAAATCTCGGACCTTCACCTACTAACTCTTTAACTTTATCATCCACCAATAGGATATTCCAGCATTTCCCTATAGCTTCTTTTACCTTCTGAATATTGTTACCATATGGCATAACAAGACTAAGGTCCTGTTTACCTCTAATAGCATGTTGATTCTTCCTCTGTAAGTTATTAGAAAAATAAGGTCTAGCCTGTGAATTCCTCTGTGCAAGAACTTATATATATGGGTCTACTTCACTTCATCAAAATAACAGAACACTGAAACTAAAATCAATGAGATGACAACATGAAACGTTTACAAGAATGATAGTGCACAAGAGCAGAACTTAAAAGATCGAACGAGGTATATATTTTGAATGCAGATCATGGTAAAGTGATGATAAGGAAATCTACCCTTTTCCTCATTGTAGTGCGATCTTGGAGTTGGTATATATATATATATATATATATATATATATATATATATATATATATATATATATATATATTTATATATATATTATATATATATATATATATATATATATAAAATATATATTATATATATATATATATATATATATATATATATATATAAATATTTATATATTAAAAATTCTCCATGGGGAGGGGGGGTGCAGCCCTCCACATGGGGGGGGGGGTGAAGGGTGGAAAAATGTAAAAAAAAAAATTACACATACCTGCAAATTATATATACCAACACAGAGGAAAGGGGTAAATTTCCCAATCGTGATCTGCATTCAAAATATATACCTAGTTTGATCTTCTAAGTTCCGGTATTTTGCACACTCATTCTTGCAAACATTCAATGTTGTCATCTTGATCATTTCAGTTTTGGTGTTCTATTAATTCGATGAAGTGAACAGGTGTGGTAGATCAACAATTCCCAGATGGAAGAATATTCCCTTTTCCCAGGGGCTGTGCTTTCTAAGAGCTAGTGTATATAATTAGAAGGGGTTGTGGGCATACAGGGGGTGGGGTCTTGCTTTACCTGCAAAAAAAAAACATTCCCTCAGATTTACTAATCTTCCATGCAGGACTAGCTTAGTCCTGCACAGAAGCAGCCATTTAGGAGCAGGACGGCAGCATGCCATGCATATTAATGAAGGCTTGCTGCCTGAGGTCCTAATCTTACACGGAGCGTGTAAGAGTGCAGGTGGCATGTCTGAAAACAGAGCTCTCAGAATGTACACCCCCCCGCAATGAAGAACAGCAGAAAGCCCAAAAGAATACGTGAGACCACTCATAGGTGTTCACATTGCCCCAGCAACATCCCCCCACGTGTACAACAGCAATAGTAAATACACAATATAAATATACCATTTTTTATTTTTATGAAACAGATTACATTTAATCGTAGGTGCACAGGTTTGCCCATCGCTTAGCTACAGTTAATGCAGCTTAAATTGCTGAAGAGGATAACAAAGAAGATATATGCAAATGAAGCAGTATAGCAATAGTGTAGTGGGCAGAGCATTTGCCTTACAAGCAGGCATCCCGGTTCGAGTCCCACTGCAGCACATTCCATTTTCCATGTCAAATCATGTTATGACCAATATTTTAGTTGCATAACCTACTAAATAACATATATTTGTGAAATGGAGTACTGCATTAAATGCAGATGTGAGGTGTCAGTGTCATAATGTTGCAAGGTCCACAGATAATCACAAGTGCCCCATACAGTATATGTACACAGGATTCAGGAATACAAATGGAAGGTAAAATGTGTAATGAATGATAACTCCATGCAGCTTCCAAATCCCCCACCTTCCAAAGAACCATTAGACATTACTGTCTAAATTAGTGCAGTGGTAAGCAGGAGTAAGCACCAGTAAGAAAGTGTAAGCAGTATTAAGCAGTAGTAAGCAGGAGTTAGCATATGTAAGCACTAACAAGCGGGTTTAAGCCTGTTTGTACAGGGGTAAGCAATGCACACACAGGTTAAGCAATATTGAAGCTAACTCTCTGTAAGCATATTTAACCGGAGGTTAGCATTGCTTACCCTCACACAAAACCATGCAAACCCTCTTACAAGTGCTTAAAAGTGCCTTAATCACTCTGTATCCAACAGCTGCTGTTCTGCTCAGCAACAAAATGAACAGCCATGCAGGTCTTGAATCCAGGACCCTATACAGTATAGTCGCAGTAGTTAACCACCAAGCCATCACAGCAGTACATAAGAGTGAGGTATCACCAAACAAACCCTCACTATAGTAAAATCAAACTGACCATGTGAAAGGAATCAATATATAGTCATATGTTCTATAACCTACTACATAACATATACTACTGAAAAAGCGGACCGCACACAATAGGAGAGCTGGAACACGAATTTAATACTCCACAAGGTAAAAACCAGATACACGCGTAAAGCGCTTTGGCAGGTTCAATAACCGCCTTCATCAGACAACTACTGGTTACAAAAAGTTTCTTATACTATACAATTAAAAATATTTGACCAATCTAACTAAAGTGCATTGTTGCATTGAATCAAAAACCATGACAACCTTAAATTAACATCACTGCTAGATAGGGATCGCTAAAACATGAAAGTGTAAAACCACATTAAAAAACTATCCTTGCAGAAATAAATTGGCACTTAAAATAAACACTAGAATATCCGTGTTACAATCAAAGTGATATTTGTAGGACACAAGTAAAAAATTATTTATGAATTACATTTCTAATTCACTTGTGGCCCTACCGCATTTCAGGACAAAACATATGAAAGCTGTCAAAGGCTTGAAACAAAACAGAACTTTTGCATGTTGTTGAAATTCACCCTGCTAGGGCATATAAAATATTTTATGTAGGACTACACTAGTTAATGTCACTTGCTTTTGCAAAATGTATAGAAGTAATTGTATAAAGATGGAACATGTAAATTGAACAAATACATATTATATTACAAAACCAGGTTGGATGAAAAACCTGATGTGCCATCAACCGTGATAATTAGGTAAACTGGAAAGCTCAAGGTTATATGCTACTAATAAAATATAAATAAATATTTGTGAATAAACCATACATCAAAAAGTCAAAGAATCAAAAAATCAAAAAATCATAAAGGCTAACCCCTTCTTTACATGGAGACAGTATTTATACTAAAAATTATATATATGTATTTATCAATTAAATGTGTCCTAAAATGGTTATCCCATAACAGGTAAAAATTAGGTGACATTTTCACAATTGGGTAACTGTGTAGCCAGGATTGATATATAATACATATATATAATTCTGTACATATTTTGTCTAAATTAGTCTTAATTTATCTAAATACATATATATAATTTTTAGTATAAATACTGTCTCCATGTAAAGAAGGGGTTAGCCTTTATGATTCTTTGATTTTTTGATTCTTTGACTTTTTGATGTATGGTTTATTCACAAATATTTATTTATATTTTATTAGTAGCATATAACCTTGAGCTTTCCAGTTTACCGACTTTCTATCACAGTTGATGGCACATCAGGGTTTTTCATCCAACCTGGTTTTGTATTAAATCGTATAATATGTATTTTGTTCAATTTACATGTTCCATCTTTTATACAATTCTTACTTATACATTTTGCAAAAGCAAGTGACATTAACTAGTGTAGTCCTACATAAAATATTTTATATGCCCTAGCAGGGTGAATTTCAACAACATGCAAAAGTTCTGTTTTGTTTCAAGCCTTTGACAGCTTTCATATGTTTTGTCCTGAAATGCGGTAGGGCCACAAGTGAATTTCATAAATAATTTTTTACTTGTGTCCTACAAATATCACTTTTGATTGTAACACGGATATTCTAGTGTTTATTTTAAGTGCCAATTTATTTCTGCAAGGATAGTTTTTTAATGTGGTTTTACACTTTCATGTTTTAGCGATCCCTATCTAGCAGTGATGTTTCTTTAAGGTTGTCATGGTTTTTGATTCAATGCAACAATGCACTTTAGTTAGATTGGTCAAATATTTTTAATTGTATAGTATAAGAAACTTTCTTTGTAACCCAGTAGTTGTCTGATGAAGGCGGGTTATTTGAACCTGCCGAAAGCGCTTACGTGTATCTGTTTTTTACCTTGTGGAGTATTAAATTCGTGTTCCAGCTCTCCTATTGTGTGCGGTCCGCTTTTTCAGTAGTATTTGGTTTGTTTTTGTTTGGTTTTCTCTACTACATAACATAAATATGTAAAGTGGAGTACTGAATTAAGGCCAGATGTGAGGTGTAAATGTAATAGAGTGTTGAAGTCCCCTACTAAACAGAAGGACCCCATACAGTGTACATACACATGAATCATGGATACCAGACACATATATAAGATGCAAGGAATAATAAACCAATGCCAAAAAGGAAATATAATGCAAAGTCAATTTTAAGCAATGCTAAGCATTGCACAGGCCAGCTTAGAGGTGTAAGCAATGTGTAGGCCAGCTAACTCAATGTTCCCAGTGGTATACCCCTTTAAACAATGCCAACCTTAGGTAAGTAGGTTTGCCCATAGTTTTGCCTTTTCAAAACCGGCCAATCACGGCAAAGTGCGGGAATTCAGCCCTACTTAAACCCAACAGGTGGGAATACATCTCATAACTGGTTGTAGCTTCCTCTTGCAGTCACCATGGCAGAAAGGGGAGAGGGAGTGTGCTTCTGGGTGCAGCACTGGGTCATCCAGGAGTCCAGAGTCATGGCAGGACTCCTTGTCAAAGACCATGAGTAGAGACTGCTGCAGGGCCAGTACCAGGGTTCCCAATATAAGGTGAAAGCCTGGGACTGTTTCGCCTGTGACCTCACCAGTGCCACTGGCATACCCCGAACTGGTTATCATTATGCCGACCTGAAGTGGTGAAAGGGGGCTCTCTTGGATCAGTGGATCCAAGAGGCTACGACGACAGGGGAGGTCCCAGCTGTGTGTATCACTCCACTACCTGTTTAATAATTGCCAGCTCATATATATTATGGATAGGTATGGCTAAATATTCCTCTTATGTCCTTCACAGTGTCAAGCGAGCAGGCCGTGAACCAGGAGGCCCATGGCTGTCGCCTGGAGAGGTTGCGACGTGAGGCAGGTTAGTAATACTCTTGCATGTACTGTCATAGGAAATAAATCTAAAAGCATTAGTAAATGAATTGCCAGTATATAACCTGTATTTTTTAAGGCAAGTATTGCATACACCGGAGAATATGGCAGGAAGAGTCTCATATAGTTTGTATGTAAATAAAAGCATAACAACCTGACAATAAAGGTCTAACTGCTGGACTGCATGTGTATACTCTGGTATCATATGATAATGTAGATTTGCAATCACTTAATAGTACTGTTGTATTAAGCACTGTTACACTGTGCAACATAAATAGAATGTGTAGGAATGTCTGTATATGACTGGTGTACTCTCCAGAGTTCACTTAGTACAACTGAGAGACACACAGACAGAAAACAGTAAAAAGGCAGACAATAAAATCCAAATAGCACACACAACTGAGATGTGAACTGTTGTATTTTTAGCACACACAGCCATGGTTCGAATCCTGGGACTGGTAGTAGTCTGCATATGGAATCATAGCCCACAACTGTACAGATATGTCCAGAATTCCCAGTAAATTGGCCCATATCTGCTGCCTGCCACCCTGTCCCCCTGGGAAATCAGTGGGATGATCCCAGACATATAGGCAGCAAACAGGAAATACAACTGATTGTCACACATCTATGAGAAAAAAGTTGGCACACTAGCAACTTTCCAAAATCTTATGAGAGTAATAAGCCACGTATGTCCCATTTACATCCCCGTGTTGTCAAGCTATGACCAGAGTGTGTACAGTAACAGAGTGAGATGTATGTACATAATAGTAATGTGGAATCTGGTACTGTGTCTGACAACATTCAGGTAGTGCTAACAAACATTGCTCCCACAGGACCATCAGATATGAACACTGTGTCAAGAAATAAAAGAATGATACCCTGTACTGGTACTGTTTACTTTGGTATTGTATGGCATTGTGACTGATGCAGTTGTTCTGAATAATAAGGTATTACTCATCACTGTCACCCACACTGTACTACATAATATAACTGTCCAGGAAATCCTGTATAAGAGTGTTGTAATACAAGGTCAGAATGTAAAACCACAAGAGAATTATAAGACAGAAAGCAGATAGGAGATATACAGCATGCACAACTGTGATGGACAGTGTTTTAGTTTTAGCAGACAGCCATGGTCTGAAACCTGGGAGTGGAAGTAGGCTGTATACAGAAAAATACCCCACAACTGTACAGATAAGTCCAGAATGTCCAGTATACGGGCCCATATCTGCTGCCTGTCACCTTGTCCCCCTGGGAAGTCAGTGGGATGCTCCCAGATTTTAGGCAGCAAACAGGAAATACAACTGATTGTCACACATCTATGAGAACAAACCTTTCACTCCAGCAACTCCCAAAACTGTTATGAGAGGAATAAGCCAGGTATGACCTATCTACACCCCCATGTTGTCAGGCTGTTACCAGAGTGTGTACAGTAACAGAGTGAGATGTATGTGCATAATACTAATGTGAAATCTGGTACTTTGTGTGGCAACATTCAAGTATTGCTAACAAGCATTGCTTCCACAAGTACATCGGATAGAAACTCTGTGCCGGGAAATAAAATCTTGATACCCTGTACTGGTACTGTTTACTCTGGTATTGTATGGAATTGTGTTGCAGTTGCTCTGAATAATAAGGTATCACTGATCACTGTCACCCACACTGTACTACATAATATAACTGTGTAGGAAATCCTATATAAGAGTGTTGTAAATCAGTAAAGGTTGAAGAGGGCAATAGTCTAGATATGTCCTGGTTCACCTGCATGTGGTCAAGACATAGCCAGAGACTGTGCAAAAAGAGATGGACAGGTATGTGCAAATCACCCTGGAATCTGGGAGTATGTGTAGTAACAGTTAGTGTTAACAAACATTTCCTCCACAGATATACCAGGTAAGAGGTGTACACTTCAGTTAAAACCAGTTCATGTATAAAGATGATGACAGCCATATCACTGTACACACTAAGGCAATAGGGTAGTGTAGTAACACTTGTATGGTACAGATAACAACACTGAATAGGAAAATAATGTGAACAACAGGAATGTACTAGTTGTTAATTGACACCTTTCTCCGCCCCCCCCACCATATCTCCAACAATACACTACATACCCAGCTGGTATGTGATGACTCCACTGTTATGTTGGGATATATGTCCTGTCCTATTGGTTGCTAATTATTTAAATCTGTTTATATGCATGTGTTATGTTGAAATACTCCAAAACTGGTGGCATGGTGCCATCAATGTACCTGCATGCTGTTGATATTACCACTGTGGTCCCATAGATGCATGTGTTCCATTTGTTAAGCAACTGTTCTGTTTCTGGTGTCTAGGTTAATGGGAATATCTTTGCATGCTGTTATATCTAACCCTGGAATGTGTTGACTATTACTAACCCACATATTTTGATACACCATAAACACCATAGCACGTATGGGAATGCAGGTCCCAGTGGACCCATCTGTCCCACCTCAGCTGGCCATGGCACCAGGCACCAGCACATCTGGGGCCCAACCCAGGACCTCCTCGTCCATAGGTCTTGCACCACCTTCAGGTGGAACCGCCTCAGTGGATAGGGCTAGCCCCCCCCCCCCCCGGGAGCAGCTGCATGCAGGAAGCTATGACCCATCACCAGGTCTGGGTCATGGTGCGTAGAGAGCTCGACCAACAGTATGGAGATCTTCTACACCAGCTCAAGGGCCTTGTGTCACGACTAGAGGGTTGGTCTGGCTCTCTGGCTCAGCCCCCAGCACAGCCACTTTTTGGGCTGTGAAGGTGCAGTGGTGACTGCCCATGGGTGGGGATCTCAGTCCCACTGTTTCGACTAGGGGGCTCATGGGCTTCCGATTTCCCAACACCCCTCCCCATCAAGGTGTTTACCCCCCACATGTGTCATATATTGCCCCTGTATGCATCGTGTTTGTCTTGTCTGTTAACCTACCCCACCTACCACCCCGAATATAACTACTATCCCTACCCAACATCCCACGCTCACCTGAAAAACAAAAAATAGGGCATTCTGTTCCCAAAAAAAATATCGCCCCATACATAGCTGTCCATTTTGCACACATGTCCACTGGACACATGTCATCTGGTCTAATTGGCATCACAACTATATTATTGTTGTCCTCACCCCTCTCTCAGGGGTTTGATTGTCCAAACTTACCTCCAAATTCAGTGTATATGCACAGCTGTTGCTGTAGAAGAAATGGGCAGATATGGGCCTTCCCTACTCCCTCCTGCACATCCCTAGCTGTTTCCCCCACTGTCTTTTCTGCTTTGTGCCCCTTTTTCAACACTTTCGTATCAACCTTCTTTTCTTTTCATTTAAAGAAATTAGCGCGGGGTAAGTGGGAGTAATCACTTTTAAGCAGCAGTAAGTGGGTTTAAGCTTGTTTGCGCAGGGGTAAGCAATGCCTACACAGGTTAAACAATTTAGAAGCTGAGTATAAGAAACTGTAAACAGAAGTTAGCAGTGCTTACCTCTGTGCAAACCTAAGCAAAGCCGCTTACAACTGCTTAAAAGTGCCTTAATCACTCTGTATCTAATGGCCCATGTTCTGCCCAGCAACAAAATAAACAACCTTTGTAAGGCTCAAACCCAGGACACTGCACACTATAGCCAAAGTGATTTACCACTAAGCCATGTTAGACACACATAACTCTGATGTTTTCACAAACATATCATCCAGCCCAGTTATTCAACAGTACAAGAACTGTATCTAAACATGTAGATGTATGTGTGCATGTGTGTGTTTGTGTGTGTGTGTGTGTGTGTGTGTGCGTGTCTGTGTGTGTGTGTGTGTGTGTATGTATATATATATATATATATATATATGCATATGTAATGCAGACAACACTACTCACACTCTGTCTGTAGTTCTGGAACCTCCTAGAAATATGTAGCTGGCCTGAATGTGCAGGTTTTCCTGTAAGAGGTATTGCTACCTGCTGTCTGTAATACTGCTGCCCACACACAGGAAGGATGTTCATCATACAAGAAAGGTAAGGGGACCACATCCACATGATGTAGGGATTTTTAGTAGTTGGTTGCCATGACAGTGGTAATTGGAAGTACTACACAGCATGCTGCATGCAGATAGCAAGTGGAGGGCACTGATTGGTGCAGAGACCATCACCTGATCATGTGCATCACCTACAAATTCCAGCTGCAATCTATGCAAAGCAGCTCATTCTGTTTACTGGAGAGAGACTGAGAGTGAGACAGAGAGTGAAAGAGAGAGAGCGAGAGTGTGCGTATAAGGCACAGAAAAAAAAAACATCCAGAAGAGTCTGCATTCCCAGTACAGGTGTGTTAAGTATATATGTATGTAACTGACCATAGTACTTGGTCCATAATAATGGGATAGATGATGTAGAATGATTTATATGTGCCTTCAGGTGTTGTTGTAATGATGTTCAGCTGAACAACTGCTAAGGACAACAGAGTCCATCCCTGTGGGTAGTGGGCCATACCCGTCAACTGTGCAGAGCAGCACTGAATGATAAGATGTAAGCCATCATAGTGTGTGTTGTGTAATGGGAAGTATGTATATTATGTGGCCAATAACTGGTGGTGGAAGTAATGCCATAATGATGGACACGTGGGCTCCACAGCCCACCTCTTGCAGGATACTCAGGTTATCCTGTATTGTAGCATGCAGGAATGCCATAGGTGTATAATAGGGTTAACTGTAATCTGGATCTACATATACCCCCCTAATGTCAGGCTGTTTCCATACGTGGCACCTGTCTGTGTTGTAGCAAGGCAGAATACTGCAGCTGTGCAGGAAGGTATTTTGAGATTGTGGACCTGATTTCTGAATGTACTCCACATATAGGTATGCATACGTGTACCGTACATGTCTATATATATATATATATATATATATATATATATATATATATATATATATATAATATATATATATACATATACATATATGGTTTACCTTCATGTGTGCATATTACACATGGGCAAACAGCAATTGTGCGAAAGGCAGTTTTCAAAGTTTGAAAATGCCGAACGGAAAAAGGTTTTAATGTGCAATGAGCGAATGCACAGTGACATTTGCTCATTGCACATTCAACATTTTGGGGCAGATTGCACTATTGTGGGGATCGAAAAATGGTCCCTTTCTCCACTGTAGTGCAATCTCAGAGTTACAATATTAAAGTAGAGGGTGTGTGGGGCACTTCATTAGATATTTTCCACATTAATGTTCAAAAATCAGCAACTCTGATTTTAGATTTGCTGATTTTCAAACATTTAAAATTGTCACTGTTTTCATTTTCGTGGTTACAATTTGCTCATATGAGCAGTCACACCACTGTGATTCATCTTTATAATGGTAAACCTATATATATATATATATATATATATATATATATATATATATATATATATAGACTATATATATATATATATATATATATATATATATATATATATATATATATATATATATATATATATATATATATATATCTACGTATGTCCGCAAATATACAGATAACCATGTATAGACATATATATAAGCACATATATACATCACATATATCTACACACATATATATATATATATATATATATATATATATATATATATATATATATATATATATACCTATATGCATGTCTACATATATACAAACACACACACACAAACTTATATGTATGTAAATATGGGTCTATATTAGAAGCATTAATAAACCGACACAGGAAGGTGTCCAACAAAACAAATAAACCAGATAAAGAACACCAACGGACCAAGGCAAACACCAATAAGTTCTCAAAATCCTTTGTAATATAACAATCAATTGCGAGCTGGTATATAGGCAAGCTCAAAGGCAAAAGCAAATGCAGATAAACCAATATAAACGCTTTATTTGTAGATCCGTTTTTGTCGCCAACTTCATCAGAATAAACACAGAACATCCAGTTCCATTACTTTATATACTGATCACAATTAGTGCTGATAAGATAATCACACTATCAAACAATTTAAAACGAACAGTAAAAAATCATTTAAAAACACAGTAAAATAGTAAACAAAATTCACTTGTAAGTTTTTTTGCTGCATAAAACAAGTTTTACAAATTGTACAGGTCTATAAAATATTTCTAAATCATATATTCCATAATTTTGCTGTTTATTTTTTGAAAAGTTTGAATTTTAAAGTTTAGCTGCCCTCATTTTCAATACAGGTGCCAGGGAAACCATTTCATTTAGACCAGGTAACCTGTTTGAGTCCAATACAACCTGCCAATAAAGTTCCCTGAACTCTACCCTAGTCTCCCACATACCACCTCTGGCATCAGTATTGACCACTTCAAGTACAAAAAATTGAAAATTTGATTTTGTACATAGGCAAGAGTGTTTGTACAAAGCATTACTTTCTCTAGCTGTTCTAATCTCATACAGATGTTCATAAATACGTTGTTTCAATTTTCTTTCACTCTTGCCTATATAGAATGAACCACAGAACATGCATACTGCTAAATAAATGATACCACAGGTATTACAATTAACAAATGAGTTTAAACACAATCTTCTATTCCTATGTTTCAAATAATAACTCTCCCCTACTAGTAAGTATTTACAATATTTACACGCCCCACATTTAAATAAACCTTTTTTGCTTTGATTTTTATTATCTGACCTGATACATTTTGGATCCATATGACCCGTCTCAAGATGATTTTTTATTGTTCTACCTTTTTTATATACAAACTTCAAAGTGTCAGAAAAAATGTTGGTTAGGTCAGATATTTTAGAGAAATTTGACCATTTCTTCTCCATAATTTTTCTGACCAACCTAGATTGTCCATCAAAAGTAGTTATTAAACTATTACTGTAATTTTCTGTCGTCTGTTCCTTATGAGAATGAATTATCTCACTATTACAACCTAGTATGGGGGCAAACCTGGAGTTTCTAGCCAAGGAAACTTCTTTGGATATTTCCTCTATTAAGTCTTCAGGATACCCTCTATTGCGAAATTGGACCCTTAACCAATCACATTCTTCCATAAAACTACTGTCTTCTGAACACATTCTTGAAATTCTCACATATTGCCCCTTAAGAACCCCTCTTTTTTGTGAGAGGGGATGTGAGCTACTGTAATGAAGATACAAGTTTGAAAAAAGGAGACATGTTCACATCAAATTTGTTAAGTTTAGAGGGAGTATAATAAGCATTATTATTAACCATCAGCTGGGTATAAACCAGTTTCTTAAAAGGAGAGTATTCCAGAGTATTCCTAATAGCCAAAATTTTTTGGTTATCTGTTAAAAAAGGATTGTGATCAACCCAAAAACTCGAGAAAAGACATGACGAGTCTTGCATTAATTTAGTTAATAAGTTATAAGATTTTGACAGCATCTTCTCAGGTAGTGATAATGTTTTAATTATCGTATCCAGATTATTAAGATCTTGATCTGTTGGATCCATAAGGCCATAATTATTTAACACCACATCTCTTATTTGACGTATTAGAGTAGTATAATTATAATTGACCTTCAGAGTCCTATGTAGTTCAGCTAGGGACATGTCTTTATTTTTCAGAAATGTCCATACCTTAATATTTTTTATAAGGGGATATTTAGAAAGGTTAAATGTTATATTATTTAGTTTAAAATTTGGGTTCATGTGAACTGGTTGAAGTATATGTGAAATCTTATGAATTTTAATTAGTTTTAATAATTCCTGAAATGCAATGACCTTATGTTTTAGGAAAATCGATATTTTGAGGGTGTTTAGGATATCAGAAGATATGAAAGGTAAGGCATCAGGATTAATATTTTTGGATATAATATATTGATTCCAAATCCTAACCCAATTTGATGTATTATTACTGTGAATGTTATTAGTTTTAGAGATGGACAAAAGTTTATTTGCCACAACAATTAAGTAATAAAGATAAAGATTTGGCAAACCTAAACCCCCCCCCCCTATCTTTAGAGGATGATAATTTAATATACAAGATCCTAACTGCTTTAGGGAACCATAAAAATTTAGCTAATTCTTTATTGACTTTATCAAAAAAAGATTTCGGGATTATTTGATCTGAAGAACTGAATTGGTATAAAATTTTTGGAAGAATGTTCATTTTAATTATGGCAGCTTTTGATAATAGTGAAAGATTCAAAAGTTCCCATCTATGCAAATCTAGCATTATTGTTAACCATAATTTATGTAAGTTATTTTGAAATGAAGATAAGCTATTATGCTCCATATGAATACCTAGATATTTAACCTCATATGTAAGATGGAAGTGAGAGTCAGGGAATAAGTAATATTTATGAGCTAAATGATTCAGGGGAAAGATATGAGTTTTTTGAGGGTTGATTAGATAATTCGAAGCAAGAGAAAATTTCTCAGTAGAATACATAATCTTTTTAAAATCTGAGAGAGGAGTTTGAAAAAATATAACTAAGTCATCTGCAAAGGCAGAAAAGAATAAATTATTGTTAAAAATCCTAGGAATTTTATGAAATGTATTTTGTGATATGTGCAAAAGTAAAGGTTCCAAATAAATATTAAATAGAAAAGGAGATAAAGGACACCCCTGTCTCGTACCTTTATTCAAAATTATAGGAGATGAAGTGATTCCGTTAATATATACTCTAGCAAAGGATTTTTTGTACAGTGTTTTAATAAAATTTATAAATGTAATAGGGAAATGAAAACATGACATAGTCTGGAAGAGAAATTTCCAACATACTCTATCAAATGCATTTGATGCATCCAGTATCAGTGCGTACAATGGATTTTTATCATGTTTTGTAAGATGTATAATAGATTCCAAGGTCAATGTGTTGTCCCAAATATGTCTATGGGACATAAAACCTGTCTGGTCAGGCAAGATTATTGATGAAAGGACCTTTTTCAATCTCATAGCAAGAATCGAAGACAGAATCTTAATATCAACATTGATTAGAGAAATCGGTCTACAATTGCGGGGGTCAGTTTTATCTTTGTTATTTTTCAGAATTAGTATAGTTTTAGAAGTGCTCCAGTGAAGATCAGATATGTCATTTATAATTATATAATTATAGACTTTAAGAAGAAAGGGAGCAATAACTGTTTTGAAGGATTTAAAAAAGTTAGGTGTGAATCCATCAGGGCCCGGAGATTTACCAATCTTTAGCCCATCAACTGACTCTGTAATTTCTAAAAGAGTAAGAGGAGATGAAAGAGTATTTTGCTGTTTTTCATTTAACGTAGGAAATACTATGGCACTTAAAAAACTATTTATATAACTATCATTTATAGATTTAGAAGATTTGGAGTAAAGTTCAGTGTAAAGTGCTGAGAAGAGATGCAAAACTTCTTTGTCCGTATTATATATTTGATCTTTATATTGTATGGGCGATATTTTGGGTCTCTCAAAATTTTTCTTAATTATTCTTGCTAAAGTTTTGGAAGGAATTTGAGCCCATTCTGAGTAAGTGGCTAATAATCTTTGTTCCAGAATTGAAAGGTTGTTTTGGTGTAGTAAGATTAATTCCTTTTGTAAATTTATAATCTGCTTTTCAAATGATGGGCCCGGATTTAGCCTATATTGATTTTCAAGAGATTGAATATTCAGTTTTAGAAAACTTTCTTTACTATTAAGTTGCTTTTTAAGATATGCAGCCTTACCAATGAACATTCCCCTTAGTCTAGCTTTGCATGCTGCCCATTGTATATAATAGGGGATATTAGTTGAATCTAACTCATTTTCCATTTCCTGAATTATTTCTATACACATTTTACTAATTTCTTCATTAAAGAGCAAATTATTGTTAAGTGACCAGCTATTCCTTTTGAGATTATGACTCAAGTTAACATTGAAATTTAATTTCATCAAAATCCTAGAATGATCAGATAGAAATCTAGGTTCATTTGTGAAATCCATTAATAACTATGAAAGGGAATTTGAAATAAGAAAAAAATCCAACCTAGACCACGAATGATAGCATTTAGAATAATAAGTAAAGGTATCAACTATATTTGAGTTGTAAAGGGTCTATAAGATTATACTCTAATATTAAGTCATCTAGAGCAAGGGATGCTTGTTGATTATATGAAGAAGACTGATTTGAATGATCTATGACTGGACTAATTACAGTATTCCAATCCCCACCCAAAATAACAAAGTGATCTTTATATGATGAAAGTATGTTGTAAATCTGAAAAATAAAAATGTGTTGATTACTACAAGGGCCATAAAGATTTAGTATCAATAATGGTTTATCCAAATTGTGTATGGAAGCAGTAAAATAGCACCATCTACCGTCATCATCATATTTCTCTTCAATAATAGTTCCCTGGAATTTATGTTTAATTATGATAGCCACCCCCTAGAGTTAGAAGTGTCCCCTGAAGCTATTATTTTTTGTATCCATTTTTTATTTTTTACTTTATCCCATTCATCCCTTGGAATGTGTGTTTCTTGCAGAAAACAAATATTGGCTTGTGATTTATACATTAAATGAAATAATAAGGATTTCTTATCTTTATTTTGGACCCCCCTTACATTCCAGGAGTCAACTAATAATAAATTAATCATATAATTATTAAAGGATTGTTAGAAAAAATGTTAAAATATATATAGTTAGTGTTTAAGTATAGTATAAATGCAGAAATAAAACCAAAGTTAGTCTCATCATAATAAATAATACCTATAAGTGTATGTTTCAGTGCAAATTTAAGTCTAATCTCATCTGTTTTTCCTCGCACTTCCAGTGCCTACCCACCTAAATCTATCAACCCAGGGAAGATGAAAATACTTATATATGCAGTTTAAAAACTTGGTTACCAAAATCACACATGGATGTAAAGAAGATTTAAATAAAGTCCTAAAAAGGACTATAACGAGTTTAACAAAACTAAACATATTTAAATATCTAACCAAAAACAAGATTCCCGACAAATACATTCCCCATTCAAAAAATGTGCTCATAAAACTCCTGAATATTTAAATATAATTGTGTCTAGATTATATAAGCAATAGGTGTTACATTATAGTAAAAATTTATAAATTAAAATGTTAGTAAAATTATAAATTTGAATTGTGCAACGATAGTATATTTATATAATTAAAGATCATATATGTATATGTTGCACTATAAAAATAAGCCTAATCTCAAGAAAGAATTACTATTGTTTAGAATTAAAATTCTTCACATACAAATATACACTATAAGATTTTATAATAATAATTCCTTTGAACAGACTACCTCTGTATAGTCTTCTTTACTGTCATTTAAGACCAAAATTGAATTACATAAGTATATGAAAGTCCAGTTAATATTGGAGCAAACATTCAAATGAAAAAAGTCAGATAATATCATTTAAAATACTTGTAGCACATATATTTTAACATAACAAATATATAATATGTAGGATAATATTCAAATACTTGTCATGAGTATACTTACAATAGGAAAAAATGTGTTGATGCATACTGTGATAATTACCAGGTTATTTGACTAACCCATTATAGCTCTATTATATCCAAATTTTAACCACAATTTTCATTGAAAGTATGCACGTGAGAAGAATTTTGAACATAAAAAATATTTCTAACTTAAATATCCAAAATATTACATATACTTAGTACTTTACTCAATAAAACAGACATAGTATATCAATCATACAGATTATTCTTATAACTGATCATTGGAACTGTCAACGTTTAGTAAATAAAAAAAAATGTGTAACAAAACTAGCTCCATAACAATTTATTTGTTGTGCGCTATTTATATATATAAATTCTATCTAAAGACAAACTCAAAAATGTTATTCTACAATGTTTTAGTTTAAAAGTTATTTGTGAGGGTTTACATGCTTCCGCACTCACAAAGAGCCAGTCCGATATAAGAGAAAAGCTTTCCTGGATCTCGAACAATGCGTCATCACAGCCTGCAAAAAAGAGAACCACTTACTTGCAAGAAACACAACAACTGAAGTCATAACCCAGCCACCAAGTATGGAATCCGTAGTTCTTCAAGCTCAGGACATCAGTGAGACAAGAAACCAAATGCTGGATAAACAAACAATCACGTAAAAATATTGGCATCCTTTTCAGCCTGAATTGCGAAGACTTGGCATCGGATTACAGAGTATACAGCACGAGCCTCACAGATCTGGTCAGATGAAAATAATTTCTTTACCTTAGCGATGCTAGTGATAACCAGAGATTGTACAATAGGAAAAAAAGACTTGTGAATGGTTCCAGAGACAAAATCAAGGTTTTCCAGTGTAGAATGGTAACACTCTGCAGCGGGCGAGACCAGACATTATTCCCTCCATTCCGCTAGAATAATCTTATACGAAGAAACATTACTTTTTCTGGTAAATAATGCCAAGATGATATTGGTACAATGCAATGGCACAATGTACTGGAAAATTGAATTCCGAACTTGCAACAGTTCAAAGAAACATTAAAACAAATGTTTCAAAAGCAAAAAGGCTGACTTATTTTCAAGCTGACAAAGCTATATCATATATTGAATATTATGTAAGAAAGAAGCATAATATTAAAGTTTAGCACAATATCATATATTGAATACTATGTAAGAAAGAAGCATAATATTAAAGTTTAGCACACATACTTATAACATCAGATGAGCTTGTAATGGATATGATCATTATTTTTATGTGTCATTAGCAGGACGAGCCTTGAATACTTTTAAAAAAATGCTCTTGCTTCTTGTGGTTCTGTGAACACATAACTTCTGTCATTATGGCTGAACGAAAGAGTATTAGGATATCTCATCCTAAATTTTATACCCCTTTTGATCAGGTCTGCACAAAAAGGAGACAGTTTTTGTCTAATTTTATTTGAGCAGGTAAATCCTGTGAAAAAGTCAGTTTATGTTTATTCCATATAAGATATTTTTTACGTTTGGCTGCTTCTAAGATACGCTGAGTGTCTTGGAAACTTAATAACCTTGTATATATAATCCGAGGTGAAGTAGAGTCTTGTCTAGCATGCAAGGCTCTGTGCGCTCTTTCTACAGTTAAAGTTTTTGTATTTGTTTCATCATTGAGCAATAACTCAAATATTTGTTTAGACACAGAAATTAAGTTTTGGTTTTCATAAGTTTCAGGCACTACTCTAATTATTATGTTATTCCTATGATTCCTTGCTTCTAAATCCAGAACTTTAGCTTGTATCTCAGCAATTTTTTTATCTTTAGCTTTTAAGTCACTTTCAATAGATTCTGCTTTTATTTCTATGGCTATATACTTATTTTCAATTATGTCCATTCTTTCATTAATCTGTTTCAAAGTCTTACCAAATTCAGTAAATTGATCAGAAAAATTCTGTATAGCAGTCTGAATTGGTTGTAATGCCATTTTTAAGTCTTCTAAATGAAAATTAGAATAATTTTTTTCTTTTGCACTTACTTTTATGTTCTCAGTAGATGATTTAGTTGTTCTAAGTCTCTTGGAACTAGTGTCTTTCTCTGGAGAAAGCAACAAAGAAAATTTGGCCTTTGTTGACTGTGTATCCATGGAGTCTGAGTTTCCAGCCATTCCAAAATTAGAGGTGTGTGAGCAGCAAAGTTGACACAGAGATAGGCTACTGGAATGCACGTGCCCAGAGACTGTTGAAGCCAAAAATATTCTGAAGTAAAATGGACCAAAAATTTGCCTTTTTTCAAAAATAGATACAACCAAATTGGAGTATTTGTATCAGAGATAATTATTATATAGAAAACTGAGGAAAAATATCACTTAAAAGTATTTAAAATTAGCCGGTAATTAAATAGCTGTGAGGAGCACAATGAATAGGGTGCAGTCTAGCCAGCAGCCATCTTGGAATCCCCGGGTATACCAGTATTGAGGATGGTGCTGGGGGCTGCCTATGTCGGATGCACATAGTACACTTCCTATACATGGTTGAGCACAGGTAGTGTCATGTTTGGCATCACTTTTACTGGATGTGTGAGTCAGAGAGAGGTGTCATTCCCTGGATCCCTACTGTGTCAGTGTATGTGCTATGCATTGCCTCTTTGCCAAGGCCATGGCATACTGGGCATGCCTCCATCTGCTTACTGGGGCAGGCTTAGGTTGTTCCTCCTCCGAGTCACTCTGTGCCTGTGAAGGCATTGGCATTGGTGGGGGGCTGTGTGGCCCTACCCCATGCTGTTCCTGCTGCAGCTGTTTCCACAGGGTCATATTGTGTAGCATGGCACATATGATAACAATTTGGGTACATGTAGCTGGTGAGTAATACAATTCTCCACCAGATGTGTCCAGGCACTGGAACCGTGACTTGAGCATCCCAAACACATGGTCCATTATGATTCTGGTCTGTGGGTGTGCCTCATTATGGCATTCTTGTTCGGGTGAGTGTGCATTTCTGAAGGGTGTCATCAGCCATGGCTCCAGTGTGTATCCAGCATCCCCCACTAGGTGACCATAAGGGATGTCCCCATTGACAAATCTCTGTTACAGCTGGTACAGCTGCATCAGATGCCAGTTGTGGGAATTGTGATAGCTTCCAGGGCAGCCAGCACACACATTCATTATAATGTCCTGGGCATCGCACACAACCTGGCAGTTGTTGGAGGGGAAGCCCTTGTGGTTGATGTAGACCGTACCCACTCACCGGGTGGTGCTTTGATGCATATGTGCATGCAGTCTATAGCACCCACCACCTCAGGGTATTCTGCTATTTGGTGGAAGAGATGCATATTGCTGGCCAACAACTCACGGGTGTTGAGGAGAAAATGTGCTCACTGGCATGTGCTGAAATGGTATCCAGGAACTGGTGGAATACTCTGGATGCTGATGCCTATGAGATCCCCATGATATCCCCAATTGGGCTTTAGGAGGTACCTGTGGCTAGTATTCCTAGTCCTACACATTCCTTGGTATCCACTGGTATGGTTTCCCCTCTGTTAGTTCTGTGTGTCAGGCGTGGCCGGCACAGCTCAACAATTTGCTGTAGGAGGTCCCTGTCCACCCTATAGCACTCCCCTATCTCAAGCTCATGTAGCCCCTGGTAGGGTACCCTGGGTCTGTACACCCTTCTCCATCTCCTCACTGTGGGTTGGTTGACACCATTCTCGTCCTCATCACCCTCAGCCTCTTCCACATGTTGATGTCTGATAGCTGCTGCAGCCCCTATCATGTTGTTTTTGTTAAAATTTCCCTGCTTGTATACACCAGGGGTGTAGAGTATGTGTGAAAAAATGATAGAAAGGTGTTTGCATAGTTTATAGTAGTGTTCTGGGCTGAGCTGGCCTGCTACCTGATTAATCCACTGATTCTGATGCATTTCACCTACCAGCTATGATAGTTCTACTAAATTACCTTCCTATTGCTGTTTTCCCTTTCAATTGCCTTCCTGTTTGAGCCCGGGGTGCGCCGCGGAAACACGGTGTTCAAATGTGCACAGAACTGTTATTTCCTGGTTTACTTTTTTATTTTTCTTTAAAACCCAGTGTGCGGGGTGCACACCTGCTTAGGCAATGTTCAGAGTACTAGGCAGCCTCAGACACACTCCCTTGCTTAGCTCTACTAAGCTAGGAGCAAACCCGAGCCACAGGGCTCCAATCTGCTTACAGTATGCCTAGCACAGCTCCCTATGATGTCAGCTAACTCCTAGGCTTGCAACAAGCTATTCCTGCTCTTACACTGTTGGGTGCTAAGTAGCATGCAGGGGAAAGCTGGGATTCAGTATCATTCCCCTCATTTGCATAGGATTGCCTGCTGATGCATAGTTGCATAGTGATTTTGGTTAGAATGCTTATTTTATGGGTTTTTTTTCTTGTTTTCTGTCTGATCCCATTTGCGCGCCTCTGCCCTATGCTTAAACAGCCAAGATCGGCTAAAAAAAAATAAAAGTAGATTTTTTTATTTTTGCAAATGTTTTCCATGCCAATGGCCTTATAGTTGGCCATTGGCATGCTTTCTATATGATATCCACCCTTTATTTGGAGCTGTTATGGCTCCGTTTTGTAATTTGCAGAAATGTACTCCGTTACTGGCAGAGTATATTTCTGCAGGTTACACTAGTCCTGCACGGCCGGTTTCCAGCTTCCTGGATTGCAAATTCACCTCATTTGCATGGATTTCTCCTGCAAATGGGGTAATTTGCATACAGGGGCTGAGTCCATGCCAGACTAGTGCAGGAGCACTTGTGCATGTCCCTGCAGGTTATTCCTGGATTGCACAGTAGACATATTGCCTGCTGGAGCTACTGCATTAGTCCTGCATGCCACACAGGCCTTGCAGAATCCGGGGGATTGTTTTTTTTTTTAATTTGGTTGCATGTGGTAAGGATTTTAATCATGTATGTGCAGTTGACTGTCAGCATTTCCATTGTCAACCTTTTGTGGTCAATGTTTGACTTAAGCAGTAATTCCACATATATATCTATATCTATATCTATATCTATATATGTATCTCTCTCTCTCTATACATATATATATATATATATATATATATATATATATATATATATATATATATATATATATATATATATATATGTGTGTGTGTGTGTTTGTCTATATATGTATATATATATATATATATATATATATATATATATATGTATATATATATATATATATGTGTGTGTGTGTGTGTGTGTGTATATGTGTTTGTATATATATATATATATATATATATATATATATATATATATATATATGTATATATATATATATATATATATATATATATATATATATATATATATATAGATATAGCTAGATATGTGTGTATATGTGTTTGTCTATATATATATATATATATATATATATATATATATATATATATCATGGCTATTGTGTGCCATAGATATGGGATATGCAGAGTGTGGGTGAGACCATGAGCCCTAAGACACTGTGTTATTGTATGTATCTTGTAAGGTACACTGCACTGCACTGGCCACTTCATATCACTGCCATCTTTCTGTATGAAGTCAGGTGCCATGACACTCTGCATTAATGCATGTGCTTTGCAAAAGCTGTACAGAATATATTCATGGCAGTTCTGTTGCATGATGTCCAGTGCAATTAATTAGGTACTGTATTATTATATGTGTTTTGGTGAAAGTGCATTTTATGTATCACTAACTGAGCATATGTGACCTGCCTATATAGTCTAGCTCATGTTCATAGTGGTACCTCAGGCCTGCCAATTTAGGTCAGACAGTTACTGTGTAAGAGACTAATGCATTTTGTCTTTAGTCCAGAATCTGAGTGTCCTTTTGTAAACTGTGTGACCTTCAACAAGCCACTTAGGCAGTGATCCAGTTTGGTTATAAAAAGAGACACCTGGACCTACTGTACTTAACTTAGTAAAAAGTAAAAATCCCTCAGGACAAGTTGGAAACTGAGTCTAAGGAAATGGAATTACATTCATATGAAGAAAAGGGGAAAGACTGTAAGTTAAGCAGGCTGCTTCCGTCCTTTCATATGTTTATAAGTTCATAGGAGGTTACTAGGCTAGTGGCCTTGAGCCTTTACAAGCCTAGCCACATTAATCCCAAGTATCCCCATTTTGTTCTTATCAATTAGTTCACAGAATTAATTTATGAATAGAGTGGGTCTGTGATCAACACCAGCTACTCCTGTCCATGAGGGATATAGTGCCACGTCGGGGGGAATTTGAGGTCTCCTATCCAATTATCTAGGTTACGCTTGAATAGGGTCTTTGAGGAGCTCTGTTTTATGTCAATAGGAAGTCTTTTCCAGAGAAGTGGTAGTCTCTTGGAGACATATCTGCATGTTCTGTTTATGTCACAAACTAAGTTGAGATCTCTAGAGCAAGTGACTCTTGTGCCATTTGTCTTGTGGATGTGTAGCATTTCCATTAGGGCAGGGTTGGAGATTGCCCTATAAACCAGACACAAGTCATCTGTCAGCAGCCTATAAGATACAGAGTAAAATGACAGGGCTTTCAGCCTGTCCATATAGGTCTTGGTTTGGAGTCTCTGGATTTTCATAGTGAGAAACCTCTGGGGTCTCTCCAGTTGCTGCAGGTGTCTGGTGAGGTACATACAAAAGGGTGCAGTATACTCTATTAGTGGTCTGATGAGGGTTGTGTACAGCAGAGTTATAACATCCCTTGACCTGGATGCTATGCCCTTGCTTATGAGGTACACTACATGGAAGGATCTTCTTACCACTGTGGAAATTTGGTGATTAAAGTTCAGATTGCTATACATCTGTTTTTCCAAGTCTCACACCACTGGGGTGGAACTCAGCGGGGGTACTATCAATATTGTAATTTGTAGGGAATTCTGTTTTGCCAAAAGGAATAATAATGGATTTTTTTTGTATTTAGTTTTAGACTATGGCTTTGGCACCAATCATTTGTTTGTGTTAGCCCTTCTTGTAATATGTTGACATCATTGGGGGACTCAGTGATTGCTCCCAGTTTGCAATCATCAGTAAACCTGGTGAGCCAAAGTCTGTCTACTTTGGCCTGGACTTCTGAGAAATAGATGCCAAAGAGTTAGGGGCCCAGCACAGACCCCTGTGGTACTCCACCGGTGACGGGTCTACTGGTAGAGGTGGAGTCACCCATTTTGACAGAGTGTGTTCTGTTGGTGAGCCAATTGGCTACCCACCTGATAATGTACACGTTAATCCCTATCTGGGAGGGTTTCTCAATGATGCCACAGTGGGGAATTTTGTTGAAAGCCTTGGCAAGGTTGAGATCGTATGGGTGCATTGTGTTACCTTTGTCCATGGCTTTGGTGACATTCTCAAAGAAGTCCACCAGGTTTAATAAGCATGCTCTACCCTTAACAAAGACAAACTGGGTTGGGTCCAGTGTTTGAAGATTGCCTATGTCCTTGTTGATAAAGTCCATGATAATTCTTTCTGTGTCCTTGCAGATGAGATTAGTTAGACTTATGGGTCTGTAGTTCCCAGGGTCAGTTGATGGTCCCCTTTGTGCATAAGGATGACTGTTGCTGTTCTCCATTCTGCAGGAGCATAGCCAGTTCTCAAACCATGATTAAAGAGAACGCTAATTTGGTCCACTAGGTCTTGTTTTAGATTGTTTAGTGAACAACCTGAGATACTATCTGGTCCACTGAGGACATGTTTTTGACCTTAGTAAGTGTAGAGATGACTTGTTTTCTAGATATTCTAGGGAGAGTGCTGGTGTCAGGTATGTTTTGGGATAGGGTAGGCGGGGGTAGGGTGGGTGAGGTTTGCACTGAATCTGTCAGCTAGTAGGTTGTAGTATGAATGATCCCATTTACAACAGGTTTGGCACATAGCTGGGTATTCCCTTTTAGACTTTGGACGTAGTTAAAGAATGCATTATGATTATCCTTGGCTAGGGATGTAATTTCAGTCTCATAATTTGCTTTAGAAGACTTTGCAAGATTTCTGATTTTCCTGTTTAGGCTTATAAGGGAACTCTTCCTCTACAGAGTGATATGCCTCTTGTTTTTGGACAACAGATTCTTTCTCTTGTTATATAATCTGTTTATACTTGAAGTCCACCATGGTGGCTTGAATCTATAGGAAGACCTCATTTGGATCTGGTCAGGTATAGCACAGTTTATGCAATCAGTTAAGTGTTTGTACAAGAATTTGTGTACTCTTCTGCATAGTGATCATTGATGTCTGCAATTGCAGATGGTATGAAGCTTTTTATACCAACACTTAGTAGGCTGTAGTTAGCTTTGGTAAAGTTTTTTATAATTTTTGTTCCAGTGAAGATGTCAGTTCAAGTAGTTAATTCAAACAAGACTGATTTGTCGTCTGATGTAACCAGGGAGGGCATCACATATGGGGAAGTACAGTGACTCCCCATGTTGGTGAGTACTATGTCCAGAACATCAGAGCCACTAGTGGGAGTGCAGACTATCCATTCCAGAACATTTGTGTTAACAAAGTCCAGGAACCTCTGTGTGAGCATGTTTTTGCATGTGCATGTACCCCAGTCTATGGAAGGATAGTTGAAATCCAATGACTAAGGTGTTAAGCTGCATGGTGAGGGATTCCAGTAAATTGTGGTAGGAGGTGTGCTTATCCTGGGTCATGGTGGGGGATCTATAGCTAGAAATGATGTGATATGGTACTTTCCCAAAAGTTAATTGGACATGGAGTAGTTTGAGAGAGAGTCATACTGTTTGAACAATCTCAAAATGTATTTGGTTTTAATGAAGGTGGATACATCTCCACCTTTGGTTCTTTCATGCTAATTTTAAGGTCTGAATGTGTGGAAGGCATTGTAGTCTTTCATGGCCGGGGTGCTGTAAGAGGCCTTGAACCATGTCTCGGAAACTGCACAGATGTCAGGATCCTCTAAGGTGAGTAGTGCTTCCAGGGGGGTGCAGTTTTGTGTTTAAACTCCTAGCATTAAGCAGCACATCCCTGAGTATGACTTGATTAGATTTTGCTACAATGGTAAATTTGTTGCTTTGACATTGCCTAAAAAGGCACTATGTGGAAGGCAAGGGCATTTGCCAGTGTCCAAAAGCCTGGGGGACATGGACAGGTGCAGACCATCTCCAGAAAAGTAGTGAGGTCTGTCTACCATAATGGCCCAGGCTGACAGAAACAGTATCCCCCTGGACTGACACCAGAAGCTGAGCCAATTTTTGAAGTCAATCATTTTTGTTTATGTTTTGGCATCATCCTGGGTGAGGTCAGATACAGCTTAGAACAAGGGAAATACCTGCCTGGGAATCATAATCTTTGAGTTCTGTCATGTCTCTCTTCATACAGTCCAGCGAGGTACATCTCAAGTCATTCACTCCAACGTGGACTATGACATAATCATAACAGTACTTGTTGTTGAGCAAAGTTATCTGAACGAGAATGTGCATAAATTGGGCAGTTAAAGGTTTAGGTGTTCAGTTACAATTCAGAACTGAATGAGTTGTGGGTTCTTTCACAGTTGTGTAAGGTCCAATACTTGGAGTCTTGCCACTTCAAAAATTAAACTGCAATTTCAACAACAAACAGCAGATTCTTAAATCTGATACAATACCTTTAATGTGTTTTTGAAGGGATGGCTTCACCCCTGCACACCACCTCCTCCTATTTATATAAACTGGCACTGAGATCACTGGACCTCAGAGTTGGGAGGGTACTTTGAGATACTGCAACTTTGGACTAAGTACATATTTTTCTCCATATGGCTTATGAAGTTCTGCATTCCTGATGATTGTAAGCATGGTCCTCAGAATTCCATCAGGTACCCTGTCCTATATCCACATCATGTTCTGAATTTCATGACTGAGTGGCATGCTGGTTTCAGCTCACATTTATTCCCAGCTTGCACACTCACCCAGACAACTTGTTAAACCTACCACTTTTGTATTGGGATTCTGTTTCAGGCACCAGCACTTGTATGTCACTTATGAAATTGGCATCCCAGCTATAACCTTTTGTACTGTTGGCAGTTTTCTCTTAAATTCCATCAAAAACTCCAAGTTACATTGTAAAACCAAGCTCAATTAACCTGCCATTTTTCTATTCATATTCCAGGTTGTCCTGCTACCCCAATTGTACCTAGATACATTGGAAGCTTAGTACAAGGAAAATTACACCATCCAGACTTCAAAATAGACACTGGTGCCTTTCCTCCATTTTGGATGTCAGGAGTCAGTTCTGACCTCCATCGGCTACATCCAAAACATTTCCCTTGCATAAGAGGGAATTGAGCTGTTCCAGTGTAGAGTCATACGTGCAGCCATATAGACTTTTTTATTTATGTGTTCTACCCTTTCCCTACCCCACATCCATCATGCAATGGTATAAGGCTGTAATGGCAGATAATGTCTGTTAGTGTTTACCACAATATTTTGTTAACATGTGTGAATACAGGAGGCCTCACTGTCATTCGATGTGGAGGTAAGCTTTATCAATTGCCATGAAATGTGGCATTAGACTGGCACTTTTGGGGTTGGAATCATACCATTACCAGACAAATGTGAAGGATGAGTGGTACTGATGCCTTCAAACAGTGAAATAATAGCAAGAAGCTACAAACAAATCTGACTCAGTAACTAGTTTACAAATTACAACCTGGATCCCAGAGAATAAACAGTATATGCTCTGCTGTCCTGGGTATGGGCTTCCAACCTCCACATCCAGACTGGACTGCTAACAGATCACTTACAGAGCTCAGACTTTGTCCTAACACTCTCAGGCTCCTGTCTCACAACTTGCTCCCTCTCTCTTTCTCTGTGAACTAATGTCTTCCAGTGCCCTTTATTTATGGTAACTTTGTTTTACATATAGTATTATTTTCACACACACACACACACACACACACACACACACACACACACACACATACATGCAAACAATTTTCAGGAATGGCTGGAAGAATTCCCAATTCCACACACTTTCTTCCCAGTCTGATAGTACTGCAAACATTCTGAAAAAAAAGGCAGAAACTTCCATTCACCAGTTGCTCTAAAATCAATGCAAGTATAAAAAAATACCAATTAATATCTCTTTCCCGGGTAGTCAGCCTAAGTAATCCCATGGACAGACAAATGCAACACAGCATGCTAATCAGCATTGTACATAATTGTTACCTTCTTCTCAGATAATTGGGTATAAATGTTCTTATAATCAATACATATATACCAGACACAAATGGTTAAAGATAAATAATTGACTTCACTTAAATAATAAAGAAAATACTACACATACAGTGTAAAATGTTCATAATGTGGCACACACAAGAAAACTAAAAGAAAGGCAGTAAGATATATATATAATATAGTTTCATAGTTTCATAGTTTAGTACTAGGCTATCTGCCCTGGGGCATTTATAAGCCTAGCCATAGTGATGTGGCTTTTGCCACCCCATGTAATGGTACAAATGTGTACAGAATAGATTTAGAATACTGTGCCTCTGTCTAGTAGTGACACAGTGAAGACCCCCTTACATAATAGAATTAGTTTACTGTGCCTCTGTCTAGTAGTGTTACAGAGATGACCCCTGTGGTAAACCTACGATCTCCCATCCACTTGTTAAGATTTCTCTTGAAGAGAGTTAGTGAGGGGCTCTGCCTAACATGAACTGGGATTCTGTTCCAGAGTATGGGAAGCCTCTGAGTTATGAATCTGTCCCTCCAGCATGTCCTATTCATATTTGTGCTGAGGTTTAAATCTTTAGCTCTCGTGGTTCTGATGGATTTGGATTTTTTGAGGTGGAGCATGTCCATGAATTCCTGATTGGACATGGCCTTGTACGTTAGGCACAGATCACCTCTGAGTAGGCGGTATGCTACTGAATAGAGATGGAGTTTTTTGGTTCATAGGTAGGTAGTAGGCTATTGGCTCTAGGGCCTATATAAGCCTAGCCAAAAAGGTAACCTGGCTTTCACCACCCGAGAAAATTATTTTCCTGTGCCCCTGTCCAGCAGAGCCACAGAGGTGATCACCAGAGTGAATTTCCTATTTCCCATCCAATCAAGATTTTTCTTGAAGAGTGCTAATGAGGAGCTTTGTTTGATATAAATAGGCAGTTTGTTCCAGAGTATGGGAAGTCTATGGGATAGGAATCTATCCCTCCAGCATGTTCTGTTTATTGTGGTGACAAGGTTTTGGTCCCTAGAGCATGTAGCTTGGAGGGATTGGGATTTGTTTAAGTGGAGCATGTCCAACAGCTCTGGGTTTGACATAGCTTTGTATGTTAGACAGAGATTGCTGCTAAGTAGGTGATATGCAACGGAGTAAAGCTGGAGTTTTTTGAGACAGTCTGCATAGGGCATCTGCTTGAGGCCGGTAATCCTCTTTGTGAGGTATTTCTGCAGCCTTTCCAGTTGCTGTAGATGTCTTGTGAGGTACATACCAAAAGGGGAATTGTACTCTATAATGGGTTTAATGAGTGACGAGTATAGGGGAACAATGACCTTTTTTTTTATTGGATGAGAAACCTTTTGTGATGAAGTGTGCCACATAGAAGGATTTCCTGACTACTGTGGCAATGTGATTATCAAAGGAGAGACTACTGTACACCTGTGTCCTAAGGTCTCTTATCACACTTTCAGTGTTAACTAGACTACCACCTATGTGGTAGCTTATGGGTCCAGAGTTAAGAAACAAGGGGGGAATGTGTATTGGAGGAAACGTTAACAGACAATGTATCTCCCATAGGTCCGAGGGATTTTTTGCAAGGCCCTGTTATATATACTAACACAAGGAAAGATTTTACTATCTATAACTTTTCATCTTTGGAACTAGATTCTGACCTAGTTGAATTGTTAGCTCTTGGATACACTTTTATTCCAAGTACCTATGGAAGTTTAGCTAAAGTTTTGATTGATCTGAAATGCTACATACGCAAGTTAAATTTAAAATTATATTTTAACAATGAAACAACAAATGTTAATGACAAATTGAAACTGACTAGCGTTTTTAACCCTCCTACACAACAAAATGTATTACTATTTGAACAAATGTGTGAATTAGATATAAGACATCTGTTTTCTACACAAAACCAAGTAGTACTTTGAATGAGATGAATATTTCACTTGCACAACGTGAATGGCTAAAAACCTGGGCTCTTTAACTGTCAGGTTTTGAAACCTGACAAAGGAGGGGCTTGGTAGTGTTCGACAACGCTCAATACACAGAAAAATGATGCAAGTGTTATCATCTGATGCCTATGTTACTTCTTCCCTTAATGAGATTAATGTAGTTCAAGGTCGCACCGTGGGTATTTCCGTGACCTTTTCCTAGCAGGCAAAATAGACTTAGAGACATACAACTATATTGACATCATTCAGCCAAAGTTGCCTGTAATGTTCGGAATACCCAAGATACACAAAGACCAAAAGAATCCTCCCATGAGGGCATTAATAGATGGTAGGTCTTCTATGACCTACCCCTGTTCAAAATTGATAGATAGTATTCTATCAAAATATGTAAAGAAAATACCTACTATTTGCAAAGACTCCTGGTCTTTCTTACGTGATATCAACAGTATTAAGTTTAACTTTGAGTGTAACTTTTTGACTGTGGATGTCATTGATTTATATACATCCATCCCTCACAATGAGGCAGTTGAATGGATTCAACTGCTTCTTAAAGACTTAAATGCACCACAAGTGGAGATTGATGTTGTAACAGAACTGTTGAGCATAGTACTGTCATCAAACTTTTTTGTTTTTGAGCATAAATTCTATTTACAAAAATGTGGAATAGCCATGGGCTCCCCTTGCGGAGCCAGTGTGACTAACCTGTTTGTAGCCTTTTGGGAAAACCTTTATATACTATCTAATGAAACTGTAATGCAGAAGATAAAATATTACACTAGGTTTTTGGACGACATATTTATCCTTTTTAAAGGGAATGAAGTTGAAGCAAAACTTTTTGTAGACTATTTGAACAATTCTACACAATGGTTAAAATTTACTTATAGGTTTTCAACAATAGAAACAGACTACTTGGACGTGAGACTAACTAAAGAAGTAGATGAAGAGATTTATTTGTCTGGCATTTTCAGGAAACAGACGTACTGCAACTCTTTCCTGCACTACACTAGTCTACATCCACCTAGGCAGAAAAAATCTATTGTCAAGGACAACTGGTGCGTGCAGGTAGGATGTGTAGCACTTACAGCGATTTTAAAGCTGAGTGCCAATTTTTGAAAGGTATGTTTATAAACCGCGGATACCCTGTCCCTCTTTTAGAAGGGCTTATAAATGAAGTTGACACTAAAAGAACAAAAGGGTTGTATAAACCACTACTTGATCAATCTAATGTAGGTAGGTCTACTAATGATAATGAATTAGCACACCAAAATTCCTTACTAAATCAGCAGAGAAACTTTTCTTTAAGTTTTATAACTCAATTTAACTTGAATTCAACAGGAATTTGGGCCATTATCTTAAAAACTGGCCACTAGTTATTAATTCCGTTAACTTGATTGACAAGTTAGGTCAGCGCCCTATGTAATTTACAGGAGAAGTAATAATTTGAAAGAACTTTTACAGCATACTTCTAACACTTATGGTCACATAAGACCTAGAGGTTCATTTAAATGTGGATGCTGCAACATGTGTAAAGTGATGAGAACTGGAAATTCCTTTATAGTTAGGAATAAAAATACAACATTAAGCAGAGGATTACTTGTGATTCAAAGTCAGTGGTGTACATTGCTTTGTGTAATTCCTGCCCTTCCTTTTACATAGGAAAAACCAATCGTAAACTAAAAGAGAGAATATACCAGCACCTTTATGCTATAAAAACCTCTTTTAGAGAATGCCTTAGCAAAACATGTTAGCAGTAACCCTGACCACTCTTTTTGTTTTATGGGTATTGATCAAGTACCTTTAACCGATAGGGAGGCCCCTTTCAGATAGTTCTTGAGTGTGTCGAACTTTTATGGCAGTTGAATTTAGATGCATTTAGGCTAGATGGCCTCAATGAGAACTGTAACATTTCATGTGTTCTTAAACTAAGGAGCTACTTTAGGTAATGGCTATATGCACATTATTTTGTGGGTTTAATGCATAATTTTTACAATGTTAATGTAAATGCACTAGTAAGAATATTTTTATGTTGTTTTTATCATACAATATTTATAGATAATTCAATGGAGTTTTATGATTATTCATGATTTTATTCATTATTTTATTGAGTCAAATTAGTGCAGGAAGTGCAATTATTTGTCACTTCCTGTTAACTGAGTATTTGAACAGACCAGTTTAGCTGTTTTACTTGTCTTCTTCTGAGGAAGCTGTGACAGGGGTCACGCAGAAACGTTGTCTTTTGAAAAATAAAATACTTTTACGTTAAAGAAGAAACTTGGACTTTGTTTCCTGTGGTTAGTATTGACTATCTGGACATCAGGTTGCCTGTTTCTACACATTTTACAAGTTTGTTTGCTCATTTTTGACTGTTTGTTGATTGCCATGGATTCAGGCACTCCTGCCAGTCCTGTTAGTCCTAACCTTTGTCTAACAGCTACTTTTGAAAAATCAAGTGAAACAGACTTATTCTCTTTATTGGCTTCCATCTCACAAAATTGGAAGCTTTACATGTTCGTATGGATGTTTTAGAGCAACTTCCAACTTTTTACAGAAAAGAAAAGTCTGAAACTATTGTAAACCAGAATGTTGTTTCAGTTTCTGACTCGGAAGGGTCTGCTACGTTACTTCCTGCAGCACAACAGCTTAGAGGACTGCCTCCTCGACCAAATAAACAACAGGCAGGAAGTTCTGTTGTTCAAAACGCTACTGCTTCTACCAGTAGGGAAACGGACTTGTTTCCTTCAACTCCATGCATCTTTCGGATCCCTTCTACTAGTCATGCTGTAGGAACTAATGCTAAACCAATTACACCACCAGCATCTAACTTAAATGAGGAGCATAGGACAGAGCCAGTGGAGGAACGCCGAACCTTGAACGACTGGATTAACAAAGAGAACCCGTTTTCGTTTTTGTCAGCCGCTAACACTGGGTCAACTGCCAGCTCTTTTCCTGTTCAAGAAAACGACAACAACTGGTTTAGTGACCGCTTAAAGGTACTTGACATTAAGTTGCTTAAATTAAAAAAACTGCAGCTGGAAGCTGCTTATTTTAGGCAATGTTTAAATGAGAAACTGGTTCCAAAAGGCCTTAGGAACAACTTTACTCCTTCTGGACTACTGTTGGACCAAGTGTATTTTTCAGAATTGAAATGTTTGTTTCAGGAACAGGGGTTACAATTGCTAAACGTGATAGTTAAACATTATGATATGCATATCTTGTCTCTTATTTCTGAAGTGAATGTTTTGGATGAAGAAATCAAAATTAATACTTCTTTTGCAGTTTAAATATGACTCTGACTTAATCGTATTTTTCTAGCATTGATGCATTGTTACTTAAATTAAAAATTAACAAAAATAAGAAGTTAGTAAGGGATAGAACAGCTTATTTTCTAACCAAGCATATTCCCATTTGAACATTCCAAGTGCAGGGTCCAATACTGTTGGTTTAAATGGGCCTTCTACTTCTGTTAATGCTGAATTAATTTCGTTGGAAGGTGAAAATGGTGAACACCTTACTAATACACCTAGACAGGAAGTTAGAAGAAGTAATAGGTTAAAAGGGTCCACAGCTGTTAACTACAATTATAAGAACCAAAGAGGACCAGGGAGAACTGACCAGAATAAGCAGGTTCCTTTAGAGCTCCCTAATGATAAAGTTTTTAGGAACCAACAGAAGAAACAAGGGGGAATGTGTATTGGAGGAAACGTTAACAGACAATGTTTCTCCCATAGGTCCGAGGATTTTTGCAAGGCCCTGTTATATATACTAACACAAGGAAAGATTTTACTATCTATAACTTTTCATCTTTGGAACTAGATTCTGACCTAGTTGAATTGTTAGCTCTTGGATACACTTTTATTCCAAGTACCTATGGAAGTTTAGCTAAAGTTTTGATTGATCTGAAATGCTACATACAAGTTAAATTTAAAATTATATTTTAACAATGAAACAACAAATGTTAATGACAAATTGAAACTGACTAGCGTTTTAACCCTCCTACACAACAAAATTTATTACTATTTGAACAAATGTGTGAATTAGATATAAGACATCTGTTTTCTACACAAAACCAAGTAGTACTTTGAATGAGATGAATATTTCACTTGCACAACGTGAATGGCTAAAAACCTGGGCTCTTTAACTGTCAGGTTTTGAAACCTGACAAAGGAGGGGCTTGGTAGTGTTCGACAACGTTCAATACACAGAAAAAATGATGCAAGTGTTATCATCTGATGCCTATGTTACTTCTTCCCTTAATGAGATTAATGTAGTTCAAGGTCGCCCGTGGGTATTTCCGTGACCTTTTCCTAGCAGGCAAAATAGACTTAGAGACATACAACTATATTGACATCATTCAGCCAAAGTTGCCTGTAATGATCGAATACCCAAGATACACAAAGACCAAAGAATCCTCCCATGAGGGCATTAATAGATGGTAGGTCTTCTATGACCTACCCTGTTCAAAATTGATAGATAGTATTCTATCAAAATATGTAAAGAAAATACCTACTATTTGCAAAGACTCCTGGTCTTTCTTACGTGATATCAACAGTATTAAGTTTAACTTTGAGTGTAACTTTTTGACTGTGGATGTCATTGATTTATATACATCCATCCCTCACAATGAGGCAGTTGAATGGATTCAACTGCTTCTTAAAGACTTAAATGCACCACAAGTGGAGATTGATGTTGTAACAGAACTGTTGAGCATAGTACTGTCATCAAACTTTTTTGTTTTTGAACATAAATTCTATTTACAAAAATGTGGAATAGCCATGGGCTCCCCTTGCGGAGCCAGTGTGGCTAACCTGTTTGTAGCCTTTTGGGAAAACCTTTATATACTATCTAATGAAACTGTAATGCAGAAGATAAAATATTACACTAGGTTTTGACGACATATTTATCCTTTTAAAGGGAATGAAGTTGAAGCAAAACTTTTGTAGACTATTTGAACAATTCTACACAATGGTTAAAATTTACTTATAGGTTTTCAACAATAGAAACAGACTACTTGGACGTGAGACTAACTAAAGAAGTAGATGAAGAGATTTATTTGTCTGGCATTTTCAGGAAACAGACGTCCTGCAACTCTTTCCTGCACTACACTAGTCTACATCCACCTAGGCAGAAAAATCTATTGTCAAAGGACAACTGGTGCGTGCAGGTAGGATGTGTAGCACTTACAGCGATTTTAAAGCTGAGTGCCAATTTTGAAAGGTATGTTTATAAACCGGATACCCTGTCCCTCTTTTAGAAGGGCTTATAAATGAAGTTGACACTAAAAGAACAAAAGGGTTGTATAAACCACTACTTGATCAATCTAATGTAGGTAGGTCTACTAATGATAATGAATTAGCACACCAAAATTCCTTACTAAATCAGCAGAGAAACTTTTCTTTAAGTTTTATAACTCAATTTAACTTGAATTCAACAGGAATTTGGGCCATTATCTTAAAAAACTGGCCACTAGTTATTAATTCCGTTAACTTGATTGACAAGTTAGGTCAGCCCTATGTAATTTACAGGAGAAGTAATAATTTGAAAGAACTTTTACAGCATACTTCTAACACTTATGGTCACATAAGACCTAGAGGTTCATTTAAATGTGGATGCTGCAACATGTGTAAAGTGATGAGAACTGGAAATTCCTTTATAGTTAGGAATAAAAAATACAACATTAAGCAGAGGATTACTTGTGATTCAAAGTCAGTGGTGTACATTGCTTTGTGTAATTCCTGCCCTTCCTTTTACATAGGAAAAACCAATCGTAAACTAAAGAGAGAATATACCAGCACCTTTATGCTATAAAAACCTCTTTTAGAGAATGCCTTAGCAAAACATGTTAGCAGTAACCCTGACCACTCTTTTTGTTTTATGGGTATTGATCAAGTACCTTTAACCGATAGGGAGGCCCTTTCAGATAGTTCTTGAGTGTGTCGAACTTTTATGGCAGTTGAATTTAGATGCATTTAGGCTAGATGGCCTCAATGAGAACTGTAACATTTCATGTGTTCTTAAACTAAGGAGCTACTTTAGGTAATGCCTATATGCACATTATTTTGTGGGTTTAATGCATAATTTTTACAATGTTAATGTAAATGCACTAGTAAGAATATTTTTATGTTGTTTTTATCATACAATATTTATAGATAATTCAATGGAGTTTTATGATTATTCATGATTTTATTCATTATTTTTATTGAGTCAAATTAGTGCAGGAAGTGCAATTATTTGTCACTTCCTGTTAACTGAGTATTTGAACAGACCAGTTTAGCTGTTTTACTTGTCTTCTTCTGAGGAAGCTGTGACAGGGGTCACGGCGAAAATGTTGTCTTTTTGAAAAATAAAATACTTTTACGTTAAAGAAGAAACTTGGACTTTGTTTCCTGTGGTTAGTATTGACTATCTGGACATCAGGTTGCCTGTTTCTACACATTTTTACAAGTTTGTTTGCTCATTTTTGACTGTTGGTTCATAGGTAGGTAGTAGGCTATTGGCCCTAGGGCCTATATAAGCCTAGCCAAAAAGGTAACCTGGCTTTCACCACCCGAGAAAATTATTTTCCTGTGCCCCTGTCCAGCAGAGCCACAGAGGTGATCACCAGAGTGAATTTCCTATTTCCCATCCAATCAAGATTTTTCTTGAAGAGTGCTAATGAGGAGCTTTGTTTGATATAAATAGGCAGTTTGTTCCAGAGTATGGGAAGTCTATGGGATAGGAATCTATCCCTCCAGCATGTTCTGTTTATTGTGGTGACAAGGTTTTGGTCCCTAGAGCATGTAGCTTGGAGGGATTGGGATTTGTTTAAGTGGAGCATGTCCAACAGCTCTGGGTTTGACATAGCTTTGTATGTTAGACAGAGATTGCTGCTAAGTAGGTGATATGCGACGGAGTACAGCTGGAGTTTTTTGAGACAGTCTGCATAGGGCATCTGCTTGAGGCCGGTAATCTTCTTTGTGAGGTATTTCTGCAGCCTTTCCAGTTGCTGTAGATGTCTTGTGAGGTACATACCAAAAGGGGAATTGTACTCTATAATGGGTTTAATGAGTGACGAGTATAGGGGAACAATGACCTTTTTTTTTATTGGATGAGAAACCTTTTGTGATGAAGTGTGCCACATAGAAGGATTTCCTGACTACTGTGGCAATGTGATTATCAAAGGAGAGACTACTGTACACCTGTGTCCTAAGGTCTCTTATCACACTTTCAGTGTTAACTAGACTACCACCTATGTGGTAGCTTATGGGTCCAGAGTTTTTACCAATGGCTTTGACACCAGGCATCTGTCTCTGTGAGGCCCTTTTGTAGGATGTCCACATCATTAGGAGTTTCAATTACAGCTCAAAGTTTGCAGTCATCTGCGAACTTCATTAGCCAAAGACCTTCTGTATTAGCCTGTACTTTAGAAAAGTAGATACCAAACAGGAGAGGACCCAGGACTGAACCCTGTGGTATTCAACTTGTCACTGGTCTGAAGTAAGATTTGGAGTCTGCTACTTTCACAGTGTGGGTTCTGTCAGTGTGCCAGTTCGCAACCCATCTTGTGACATAAGGATTTATACCTAGCTTAGTGAGTTTGTCTATAAATCCAGAGTGGAGGATGGCGTCAAAAGCCTTGGGGAGATCTAGATAGGCTGTGTGAACCACCTTGCCCTCGTCTACAGCTTTGGTGACTGCTTCAAAGAAGTCTATCAGGTTTAAGAGACATGATCTGCCTTTTACAAACCCAAACTGGGAGGGGTCCAGAGTTTGGAGATTACCAATGTCTTTGTTTATAAGTTCCATGATGATACATTCCATGACCTTGAGGACCAGGCTTGTTAGGCTTATGGTGTGGTAGTTCCAGGGGTCTGTGCTGGCTCCTCCTTTGTGGAGTCGGATAACCGTTGCTGTGCACCATTCAGTGGGCACAAAGCTTGAGGTGAGGCTATGATTGAACATGGTGCTTAGGTGGGGTGCCAGTTCATTCTGTAGTTCATGTAGAACGCAGCCTGGGATGATGTCAGGACCCATGGATGCTGTGTTCTTGGCTTTGGAGAGTGTGTTTTTTACCTGTGCAGCTGGGATTACACAAATTTTGCATTCTTCCGGTATAGAGATGGGCCCTTTAGGGTTAGAGGGGGTAAAGTTAGCACTGAACCTATCTGCCAGGATGTTGGCAATATCAGTTGGTTCTGTGTATTTAGTGCCATTGTGCTGTAACTCAGAGCAGATCTGAGTGTTGCCATTGAGATTCTTGATATAGGTATAGAATGCTTTGTGGCTGTTTTCAGAATCAGTAGTGATTTTGTTTTCATAACTAGCTTTGGAGGATTTTATGAGGGATCTCAACTTCTTACTGAGGCTGAACAGAGAGTTCCTCCAATCATGGGATTTTACTCTTTTTGCAACAGTTTCTTTCTTCTGTTGTAGAGTTTGTTTATGGCAGGGGACCACTAGATTGGCTTCCCTTTTTTTGGACGATAGCATCTTGGTTCTGTTAGGGATAGCACAATCCATGCACTTGTGTAAGTGGTTATAAAGTGCATTTGTGTAGGATTTAGCAGTCATACCTCTATTGTCTGTCTGCATGGGTGTCATGAAGTTTGCTACTTCTGTCTTAAGAAGCATGAAGTTGGCTTTGGAGAATTTTTTTACGGTTATTTCCCTAATGGGGGTTGGGGGCAGGATGTGGATGTCTAGGGTGATTAGCTTTTGGTCAGATCTGACCAATGAAGAATTGACCTCTGGTGTGGAACACCGGTCACCCATGTTGGTAATGACCAGGTTTAGGATATCGCTACCCCTGGTGGGGGTGTGGATAAGTTGATCCAAGGTGTTGGACTTTATGAATTCCAGAAAACATTGAGCAAAAAGTTGGTACATGAGTAGTTTTCCCAGTTAATGGTGGGGTAGTTGAAATCACCCATTATTAGGGTGTTGGGTTGTACCCTAATATTTTCTAGTGTATCAAAAAAATGAGGATTGGGAATCCTGGGGCATGGTGGGGGATCTGTAGCAAGTTACAATTTGGATTGTGGTCTTGCTCAGAGTTAGTTGCACTTGGATAATTTCGGATGCATTATGCTGAGCAACTAGCCTGGATGTGTGGATATCCTTATTGAATATGGACACACCTCCACCTTTAGTGTTTCAGTCCACGTTAGGTGACCGAAAGATGGGGTATGAATTTTAGCCTGGTAATGCAGGGGTGTTCTCTGGAGCCTTGAACTGGGTCTCTGTCACTGCACAGATGTCGATGTTTTCCATTTTAAAGAGTGCCGTGAGTGAATGCATTTTAAGGTTTAGATTTCTAGCACTGAGGAGTAGCATTACCCTCAGATCTTGCTTGCTTGTACCTGTTACAGTGGTGAATTTGTCATTTGAACCTTGCCTAAAAAAGGTACTATAGCGGTGGCAGGTGCAGGCCATCATTGGCTAAGCATTGTGGTGTGTCAGTCATGTCATCCCAGGCAGACAGATACTGGATCCCCTTAGAATGACACCAGAAACTTAGCCAATTGTTGAAGTTAATCATTTTGCCCTTGTACTGCGGTAGCATTGTCGCCTCACAGTTAGACTTCTCCCGTTCGATTCTCAGTTAGAGCGTCTTCTGTGTGGTGAAATGCGTGAATGGGCGTTCCTTCGTTGAAGGTTGTGCATTAGGCCTGGCAAGCCAGCACATAAAAATCTACTGCCAGTCATTAGCGGACCGGAGTTTGACTGTGGTGACCCCCTAACCGGGAAAAGCCAAAAGACACAAACAAACAAACAAACTGTGGTATCATTCTGGGTGATGGCAGGATGCCACTCAAAGCTAGGATTATACCTGCCTGGGCTACAAGATCAGAGAGCTCCTCCATGTCTCTTTTCATGTAGTCCAGGGAGGTACGTCTTAGGTCATTTACACCAACATGGACAATGACAGAGTCATATTTGTGCTTGTTGTGGAGTGACCTGAGTGCTTGCATTATGTGGTGGATCCTGGCACCCGATAGGCAGCTGACAGTAACTTTCTCCTTGTTTAGCCTGGTGAGTGGAACATCAGTGTGCTTGACTATAGAATCACCTATGACTAGAGTGTTGGGTACGTTGTTATGTCTTATGGGCTGTGGTTGAGGGGCACACTGAGTTTGTGGGCTATGTGTCATTTGGGTTGTGTTGGGGGTGGAGGTTGCTTGCGTTTCTGCTTTGTAGGTCTCTGTTGCTTGAGCAGACTTTTATTGAGAGCCTCCATGAATGTAGGTGTATGTTTTATGTTCCTATGTGTATTTTGGTGGTGTACGTTTTAGGTTCATAGGTTCATAAGTTCATACTAGGCTATCTGCCCTAGGGCATTTATAAGCCTAGCCAGAATGTGTTTGGCTTTCGCCACCCATTTTAAATTTATTTTGCTATGCTCTTTTTCGAGGTTAGTATACTGTGCCTCTGTCTAACAGTGACACAGAAGTGATACCTGGGGTAAACCTACAATCTCCCATCCACTCATTAGGATTTCTCTTGAAGAGAGTCAATGAGGGACACTGCCTAACCTGGACTGGGATTTTATTTGAGAGTGAAGGGAGCCTCTGGGTTATGAATCTGTCCCTCCAGCATGTCCTATTTATTTCAGTGCTGAGGTTCAAGACTCTCGAGCGCGTAGCTTGATGGGATTTGGATTTTCTGAGGTGCAGCATGTCCATTAATTCCGGGTTGGACATGGCTTTATATGTCAGGTACATATCGCCTCTGAACAGACGATATGCCACTGAGTAGAGCTGGAGTTTCTTTAACCAGGCAGCATATGGCATCTGTTTGAGCCCTTTGATCCTCTTGGTGAGGTACTTTTGGGGTCTTTCCAGTTGCTGCTGGTGTCTGGTAAGGTACATCACAAAAGGGGCACTGTACTCAATTATGGGCCTGATGAGGGATGAGTAAAGAGGCACGATGACCTCCCCTGATCTAGATGTGAATCCCTTCATGATTAGGTGGGCTATATAAATTTTTTTTCTAACCACTTTGGCCACGTGGTTGTCAAATGAGAGATTGTTATCAACTTGGGTCCCCAGGTCCCTAATTACTTCTTCTGTACTTAATGGATTACCACCTATGTGGTAATTTGTGGGCACTTTGTTTTTGCCAAAGGGGATGACTATACACTTTTTGGCATTTAGCTTGAGGCCATGGCTCTGGCACCAGTTGTCTGTTTCTATGAGGCCCTTTTGGAGGATGCTTGTGTCGGCTGGAGAGTCTATTATGGTGCCCAGTTTGCAGTCATCTGCGAACTTGGTCAGCCACAGTCCTTCCATGTTGGCCTGTACCTCCAAGAAATATATACCGAACAAGAGAGTTCCCAGGACTGAGCCTTGTGGGACACCACTTGTAACTTGTTTGGAGTCTGACATGGCTCCAGCAATTCTAACCATGTGGGTTCTGTCCTTGAGCCAGTTTGCAATCTATCTAGTGACATAGGGGTTTATATTTAAGCTGGTGAGCTTATCTATAATGCCTGAGTGGGGTATTGTATCGAAGGCTTTTGCGAGGTCCAGGTAGGCTGTATAGACCACCTTCCCCTCGTCAATGGCCTTGGTGACTGTTTCAAAGAAATCAACCAGGTTTAAGAGGCAGGATCTGCCCTTAACAAAGCCGAACTGGGTAGGATCCAGTATCTGTAGGTCCCCAATATCTTTATTTATGAGGTCCATGATGATCCTTTCCATAGCTTTGCAGACCAAGCTAGTCAGGCTTATGGGGCGATAGTTTCCAGGATCCGTTGAGGCACCACCTTTATGGAGAGGGACCACTGTTGCTGTACACCATGCTTTGGGCACGTATCCTGTAGTAAGGCTGAGACTGAACAGTAGTTTTATGTTTGGGTTTAACTCTTCTTGGAGTTCATGTAGGACGCAGCCCGGGACACCGTCTGGTCCCATTGATGCTGTGTTTTTTGCTTTGGAGAGGGCAGCTCTTACCTGAGCATCTGAGATGTCAGGTGGGCAGCACTCTGCTGGGATAGATATTTGTCCTTTTGGTGGGGAGGGGGGGGAGAAGTTTGCGCTGAACCTGTCAGCTAGGATGTTGGCAATGTCTGTGGGTTCAGTGTATTTTTTGTCATTTTGGACTAATTCTGAGCATATCTGGGAATTACCACCCAGGTTCCTAACATAACTAAAGAAAGCCTTGTGATTATCCTTAGTGTCCTGTGCAATTTTTCTCTCTAAGCTGGCCTTAGACAATTTTATGAGCGCCCGTAGTTTTTTGCTAATACTGATCAGTGATGCCTTCCCTTTTTGGGATTTTGCTCTATCATTTAGTGACTTCCTCCTTCTATTGTATAGTTTGTTTATGGCTGGGGTCCACCAGACAGGACGTCTGCCTTTGGAAGATTGTGTCTTGGTTTTATTTGGGATGGCATGATCCATGCATTCCTGAAGGTGTTCATAGAATGTGTTTATAAAGGATTCTGCAGTCTGGGCCGTATTTTCCACAGGCCCAGGGGCTTTGAAGGATTCCACCTTGGTTTTGAGGAGTGTGAAATTTGCTTTAGAGAAGTTTTTCACTGTGGTTTTCTGGGCAGGGGGTGGGGTCGGGATGTGAATATCCAGTGAGATTAGTTTATGGTCTGATCTTACCAGTGAGGGATACACTTCTGGTCTGGAGCATAGAGTCCCCATGTTGGTGATGATCAGGTCCAGTATGTTTTCCCCTTATGTGGGAGTGGTAACAAGTTGTTCCATAGCATTTGAGTTTATAAATTCTAGGAACCTTTGGGCTAGGGTGTTGGAGCTAGAGTAATGCTCCCAGTCTATGTTTGGGTAGTTGAAGTCACCCAATATAATGGTGTTTGGAGAGACCTTCATATTTTCCAGTGTTCTCAGGAAGGCCGAGCGGGGTTCCTGGGTTTGGGAGGGTGGTCTCTAGCAGGCTATAAACTGGAAGGCAGTTTTACCCACTGTTAGTTGCACATGGATAGTCTCTGATGCTTCGTGCTGTGCCACCAACCTGCAGGTGTGGGTATCTTTGATGAATATCGATACTCCCCCTCCTTTTGTGGTTCAGTCCAAGTTTTGGGGCCAAAAAGCATGGTATGAGGTATAACCTGGTAGTGCTGGGGTGCTCTCGGGAGCCCTGAACCAGGTTTTGTTTACTGCACAGATATCAATGTTCTCCATGCTAAGGAGAGTTTCGAGTGCATGCATCTTGAGGTTTAGACTTCTGGCGTTGAGTAGCATTACTTTTTGTTTCTTATCCCTTATGATATCTATGGAGGTGGATTTGTCTTTTGAGCCTTGCCTAAAAAAGGCACTATGGGGGTAGCAAGAGCCTTTGCCAATATCCAAAAGCCAAGGGGTGACAGGTGCAAGCTGTTCCTAGCGAAGCATCATGGCTTGTCGAGCATATCATCCCAAGCTGACGGGCATTGGATCCCCTTTGAATGACACCAGTACTTAAGCCAATTGTTGAAATTGATCATCTTGTCTTCATATTTCGGCATCATTCTTGATGAGGGTAAGATGCTACTCAAGGTCAGGGTCATACCGGCCTGGGCTACATGCTCAGAGAGCTCCTTTATGTCTCTTTTCATGTAGTCCAGGGAGGTACATCTCAGGTCATTCACACCAGCATGGACAATGACTGAGTCATATTTGTACTTACCTTGGAGTGACCTGAGTGCTTGTGTTATGTGGCAGATCCTAGCGCCCGACAGGCTGCTCACCGTGACCCTCTCCTTGTTCAGCCTGGTGAGCGGGACGTCCATGTGCCTAATGATAGAGTCACCTATTACAAGTGTATCAGGTGTGTTGTTTAGTCTTAAGGGCTGTGACTGTTTGGCGCACTGGCTTTGTGAGATATGTGTTGCACGTGTTTTGTTTTGGGGTAGCAGTTGCTTGGGTGTCTGCTTTGGAGGTCTCTGCTGCTTAGGCAGATCTTTATTTAGAGCCTCCGAGTATGTTTTTGTGTGATTATGTGTTTGGTTTGCTGTAGTGGTAGGTCTATGTGAGACTGGAATTGTACTGAGTGTGGTTTCCTTCTCCTCCTGACTGGTTATGCCAGTACTGAGTTGAGAGAGCTTAGCCTCCAGTTTGGCTATATGGTTGCATCTCTCACATGTGTTGGAATTTGTTGGGAGGAGGAGAGGGTTGTCTGTGTACATGAGGCAGTTGTAACATTGCCTCAAGATGCCCAGATTCACCAGCTGGACCAGAGAGGAGATTGACAACTGACCTTTGGACATGCTAGAATAATATTGGGAATTCCTTAATAATTGAAAACAAGGGCCAGTGGGGAGTGAGGGTGTAGTGCTTTTAATTTTTAGTGCTGACTTATATAATTGCTTTAGTGAGCAAGTGCCAGGTAACTTAAGTGCAATGTGTTACAGGTAACTTAAATGCAAAAACGACAAACAGTAACTTTCTTTCAAGTGAAACAAGGAAATAAGTACAGTAAGCAATGCAGATATCACTAGTGATCCACAGAAGCACTGAGAAGCCGTGTATTAGGTGGAATTAGCGTTCCAGGAAATAACAAGCAAACAAACAACAAGCATATAAACAAAGCTAGATTCAGCAGGCCTGGATCTAGTCTATGCTACAGCAAACAAGGTGTACCAATTTCAGTAAGATACAGTTCAAATATTCAGGCACTATAAACCTTTAACCAGAAATTCCCAGCTCAGAAGGGCAGAGTCCAGCCTCTTCTCCCACAAGAGTGCAGACCACGAACCTTCTTAATGTAAAATAACTGGCCTGAAGCCCAAGTGCTTAAACCAGAACTAATACACTTTAAGAATAACAGACACTGGGCTCTCAATTAGCAGTTCCCAACTTAGAAGGATGAAAGCTACCTGTCCTGCCACCACAGTGCATGCCACAAACCTTCCTAATGTAAAACAACTGGTCTGAAGCCCAAGTGCTTAATCCAAAAGACTTAGAATGATAGCTACACTTTAATCAAGTTACTACCAAGCAGTAATAAATACAATTGAATACTTTAGAGAATGCCTGGATTAGTGCTCAAGTTACACAAACAAAGATAGATCCAGCAGGCCCGAATCCAGTCTATGCCACAGCAAACAAGGCGCACCAACTTCAGTAAGAAGCAGTTCAGATATGCATGCACTATAAGCCTTTAACCAGAAATTCCCAGCTCAGAAGGGCAGAGTCCAGCCTCTCCTCCCACAAGAGTGCAGACCACGAACCCTCTTAATGTAAAATAACTGGCCTGAAAGCCCAAGTGCTTAAACCAGAATTAATACACTTTTAGAATAACAGACACTGAGCCCTCAATCAGCAGTTCCCAACCTAGAAGGATGTAAGCTACCTGTTCTGCCACTACAGTGCAGACCACAAACCCTCTCAGTGCAAAACAACTGGTAAGAAGCCAAAGTGTTTAAACCAAACGGTTTAGAATGAGTTACACCAAGCAGTAATAAATAAAATTGAGTACTTTTAAGATGATGCAAAAGTAAAATAAAGTAGGTAGAAACACAAGTATAGTAAAAGCAGATGAAATTTTTTTTTTTTTTTTCTGAACAAGTGCTGAGATCAACGAAACATATTTCAGTGCTGAAACTAGAAAACTGGCTAGTTATAAGAAAAAAGAACTAAGCTAGAAGGCTTCCATCCAACACAGAAGGGCTTGGGGGCTCAGAAGCCTATAAATAGTCTATACCACTTAACAGGAAAGGCAGGAAACAAGCTTATTTTTTTTTTCTGTTTCCCAGATGCTCTCTTTGTACACAGTAGGAGTGCCTGAAATCAGAATATGATCTCACTGCACTAAGTTGAGTGAGCAAATGAGATGGGCCCAGAAGGAGAATCCAAACACAGATTTACAAGAGGGGTGGGCAGTTTCAAGGCCACTAAGATTAACACCAAAAAAAAACAGGGAGGGTGGGCAGGACTAACTGAAGAGCAGAGTCAAAACTTCCAGTTCAGTTAATATTCCTGCAACACAGTTAAAATCAATTTAAATACTGTATTTTTTGAAAAAAAAGTGCAGATAAAGGTACTTAACTTCTCTTATACGTCCAGTTGAATACAACAAGTTCTTAGCCGGCCAAAGCTGAGGTTTTTAAGCAGAAAATATTTCACACTGTACAACTTAAATAGGCAAGGACAGGAAATCAAAGAATGTGGCTACCCCCACACCTGTAATTACTAGCAAATAACAAAATTCAGCAAACACTGACTAACTTCCAGTTCAGTTAATATTTCTGCAACACAGTTAAAATCAATTTAAATACTGTACTTTTTATGAAAAAAAGTGCAGATAAAGGTACTTAACTTCTCTTATAAGTCCAGTTGAATACAGCAAGTTCTTAGCCGGCCAAAGCTGAGGTTTTTAAGCAGAAAATATTTCACACTGTACCACTTAAATAGGCAAGGATGGGAAATCAAAAAATGTGGCTACCCCCACACCTGTAATTACTAGCAAATAACAAAATTCAGCAAACACTGACTAACTTCCAGTTCAGTTAATATTCATGCAACACAGTTAAAATCAATTTAAATACTGTATTTTTTGAAAAAAAAAAGTGCAGATAAAGGTACTTATCTTCTCTTATACGTCCAGTTGAATACAGCAAGTTCTTAGCCGGCCAAAGCTGAGGATTTTAAGCAGAAAATATTTCACACTGTACCACTTAAATAGGCAAGGACAGGAAATCAAAGAATGTGGCTACCCCCACACCTGTAATAACAAGCAAATAAAAAAATTCAGCAACCACTGACTAACTTCCAGTTCAGTTAATATTCCTGCAACACAGTTAAAATCAATTTAAATACTGTATTTTTTGAAAAAAAAAGTGCAGATAAAGGTACTTAAATTCTCTCATACGTCCAGTTGAATCCAGCAAGTTCTTAGCCGGCCGAAGCTGAGGTTTTTAAGCAGAAAATATTTCACACTGTACCACTTAAATAGGCAAAGACAGGAAATCAAAGAATGTGGCTACCCCCACATCTGTAATTCCTAGCAAATAACAAAATTCAGCAAACACTGACTAACTTCCAGTTCAGTTAATATTCCTGCAACACAGTGAAAATCAATTTAAATACTGTATTTTTTTGAAAAAAAAAGTGCAGATAAAGGTACTTTAATTCTCTTATACTTCCAGTTGAATACAGCAAGTTCTTAGCCGGCCAAAGCTGAGGATTTTAAGCAGAAAATATTTCACACTGTACCACTTAAATAGGCAAGGACAGGAAATCAAAGAATGTGGCTACCCCCACACCTGTAATAACAAGCAAATAAAAAAATTCAGCAACCACTGACTAACTTCCAGTTCAGTTAATATTCCTGCAACACAGTTAAAATCAATTTAAATACTGTATTTTTTGAAAAAAAAGTGCAGATAAAGGTACTTAAATTCTCTCATACGTCCAGTTGAATCCAGCAAGTTCTTAGCCGGCCGAAGCTGAGGTTTTTAAGCAGAAAATATTTCACACTGTACCACTTAAATAGGCAAAGACAGGAAATCAAAGAATGTGGCTACCCCCACATCTGTAATTACTAGCAAATAACAAAATTCAGCAAACACTGACTAACTTCCAGTTCAGTTAATATTCCTGCAACACAGTGAAAATCAATTTAAATACTGTATTTTTTGAAAAAAAGTGCAGATAAAGGTACTTTAATTCTCTTATACTTCCAGTTGAATACAGCAAGTTCTTAGCTGGCCAAAGCTGAGGTTTTTAAGCAGAAAATATTTCACACTGTACCACTTAAATAGGCAAGGACAGGAAATCAAAGAATGTGGCTACCCCACACCTGTAATTACTAGCAAATAACAAAATTCAGCAAACACTGACTAACTTCCAGTTCAGTTAATATTCCTGCAACACAGTTAAAATCAATTTAAATACTGTGTTTTTTTGAAAAAAAAAAGTGCAGATAAAGGTACTTAAATTCTCTTATACGTCCAGTTGAATACAGCAAGTTCTTAGCCGGCTAAAGCTGAGGTTTTTAAGCAGAAAATATTTTACACTGTACCACTTAAATAGGCAAGGACAGGAAATCAAAGAATGTGGCTACCCCCACACCTGTAATTACTAGCAAATAACAAAATTCAGAAAACACTGACTAACTTCCAGTTAAGTTAATATTTCTGCAACACAGTTAAAATCAATTTAAATACTGTATTTTTTTTAAAAAAAGTGCAGATAAAGGTACTTAAATTCTCTTATACGACCAGTTGAATACAGCAAGTTCTTAGCCAGCCAAAGCTGAGGTTTTTAAACAGAAAATATTTCACACTGTTACACTTAAATAGGCAAGGACAGGAAATATTCCTGCAACACAGTTAAAATCAATTTAAATACTGTATTTTGTTGAAAAAAAAAGTGCAGATAAAGGTACTTAAATTCTCTTATAAGACCAGTTGAATACAGCAAGTTCTTAGCCAGCCAAAGCTGAGGTTTTTAAACAGAAAATATTTCACACTGTACCACTTAAATAGGCAAGGACAGGAAATATTCCTGCAACACAGTTAAAGTCAATTTAAATACTGTATTTTTTTTTGATTCAGCATTCCTGAAATCTCTGTAGGGGATAAATTTAACCCCAAACACCATCATACTAGGTGATTTCAACTATTCAAACATAGACTGGGATCACTACTCAAGCCCCAACCCTCTAGCCCAAAGTTTCCTAGAGTTCATAAACTCTAATGCTATGGAACAACTAGTCACCATGCCCACAAGAGGTGAAAACATACTGGATCTCATCATCACGAACATGGGGTCACAATGTTCAACACCGGAGGTATACCCTTCATTGGTGAGATCAGATCATAAACTAATCTCACTGGAAGTCCACATCCCGCCCCCACCCCAGATAAAAAAGACCACAGTGAAGAACTTCTCTAAAGCCGACTTCACACTTCTTAGGACGGTGTGGTCTCTTTCAAGGCCCCTGAGCAAGCGGAAACCATCACTAAAGCCGCTGAATCACTTACAAATGCCTTCTACCAGCACCTCCAGGACTGCATGGATCAGGCAATCCCAAACAAAACAAAGACTCTTTGTACCAAAGGCAGGTGTCCAGTCTGGTGGACCCCAGCCATAAACAAGCTCTACAACAAAAGGAGAAGGCTACTACAAGATAGAGCAAAATCCTCAAAAGGGAAGACACCCTTGATCATCGTAAGTAAAAAACTAAGATCTCTCATAAAATCATCCAAAGCAAATTTTGAAAGAAAAATTGCCACAGACTCAAAAGACAATCACAAGGCCTCTTTTAGCTATGTTAGAAACCTGGGAGGAAACTCGCAGATATGTTCAGCACTGGTTCAAAATGATGTAAAGATCACTGAACCTACAGACATTGCCAACATACTGGCTGACAGGTTCAGTGTAAATTTCTCCCCCCTCCCCCCCAAAAGGAGATATATCTATACCAGAGGATTGTAGCCTCCCAAACATCTCAGATGCTCAAGTAAGAACAGCTCTCTTCAAGGCGAAAAACACAGCATCCATGGGACCAGATGGTGTCCCCGGTTGTGTGCTCCACAAGCTCATTGAGGAATTAAACCCGCAGTTAGGGCAGCTGTTTAATCTTTGCCTCACCTCAGGATACGTACCCAAGGAATGGCGTACGGCTACTGTGGTCCCATTACACAAAGGCGGTGCCTCCACCGACCCTGGAAACTACCGTCCCATCAGCTTGACAAGCCTGGTCTGCAAAGCTATGGAGAGGATCATTATGGAACTCATAAATAAAGACATAGGGGACCTGCAGACATTGGATCAAACCCAATTTGGCTTTGTCAAGGCAGATCATGCCTTTTAAACTTGGTGGACTTTTTCGAAACAGTCACCAAGGCCATTGATGAGGGCAAGGCAGTCCACACAGCCTACCTTGACCTGGCAAAGGCTTTCAACATGATACCTCATTCAGGCATCATAGAAAAACTCACCAGTTTAAATGTAAACCCATACGTCACAAGATGGGTTGCAAACTGGCTAAGTGACAGAACCCACAGGGTTAGAGTTGCTGGTGCCATGTCAGATTCCAAGCCTGTCACAAGCGGTGTCCCACAGGGCTTGGTCCTGGGTCCACTCTTGTTCGGCATCTACTTTTCGGAAGTACAGGCAAGCACAGGAGGATTATGGCTGACAAAGTTTGCAGATGACTGCAAACTGGGCGCCATAGTTGAAAACACATCAGACAAAGATATCCTTCAGAAGGGTCTCATAGAAATGGATAACTGGTGCCAAAGCCATGGCCTAAAGTTAAACGCTAAAAAATGCATAGTCATACCCTTTGGGAAAAACAAGGTTACCCCTAGCTACCATATAGGTGGCAATCCACTAAGCACAGAAGAGGTTATCAGGGATCTGGGAACCCAGGTTGATAGTAACCTCTCATTTGACACCCATGTTGCCAAAGTTGTTAGGAAGACTTTCTACATTGCCCACCTGATCTTGAAGGGTTTCACATCTAGGTCAAGGGAGGTCATCATTCCCCTGTACTCATCACTCATCAGACCGATGATTGAGTACAACGCCCCATTTGGAATGTATCTGACCCGACACCTGCAGCAATTGGAAAGGCCCCAAAAGTTCCTCACCAAAAGGATAAAGGGTCTCAAAAATATGTCCTATGTCGCCCGACTGAAGGAGCTCCAGCTCTACTCAGTAAACACCGCCTGCTCAGAGGTGACCTGTGCCTGACATACAAGGCCATGTCCAACCCGGAATTAATGAACATGCTTCACCTCAAAAAATCTAAATCCATCAGATCCACAAGAGCACGAGACTTAAACCTTGACACGGTCATAAATAGGACGTGCTGGAGGGACAGATTCATCACCCAGAGACTCCCTATGTGGGGTGCT